>NW_015374174.1:25034-117795 GCF_001272555.1 Dufourea novaeangliae | reverse complement strand
CCCCCCCCCCCCTCGTAATTGGATAAACCTGAAAATAACATGAAACGCGGCCAGATGAGAGCCAGTTCCTGGCGGCTATCGTTTCGCGGCAGGTATGTATCGAGTAATGAGGCCCGGTTTCGATTTTCGACGTACATATCCTACACGAATATACCGCTCCTGGCATTGAATACTTCGCGGTCTCTCTACCCGCGAATGCGGTTTTCAAATAAAGAGTTCTTGCATGTTAATTCCAGTAATCCCCGTTCCTGCATTCGTTCTCGTTCAAAATTATTTATCCTACACGAGAGGATGGGGTAAATTCAGGAGAGACGTCACTCTATCTAATTTAGAGCCAATTAACCTTTTTCCAATCGGAAAATATAACAAGCGTGGCGTCTCTCCAGAATTTGCCCTATTCCTCGAGATAATGCTTGCACGAGATTACTCAAAGCCCGGTTTTTCATGGAATATCTTTCAGTTCAATCAGAGGATTAATATTCATCGCGATCATAAATACATAGTTCGTAACGAAACTAAGCACTGGGAAAATCATTAACCTATAAAATTTTTCAAAGTTATCCTATTTGCCGAGGAATTCGTTCAATCTTTCCTCTTAATCCCTGCATAAGATCCCCAATAGCCGTGGCTCAATATATTCACTAGGATCAATAACGAAGGATCAAGGGGAGGACCGTGCAATTTACGATATCCTTTACGCCGGGGATCTTGAATCTTTCACAGGGATTAACTTTCACCACCCTCTCGTGACGGTGACCGTTTCGAGATTTCCTCGTGAGGCTGTAAAATATAAGAGGAGACAGTCGTAAAAACTGGACGCATTTTACGAGTGCATCGTCGTAAGGAACACGCAGATACAAGATCCTCGGGCTTTCAGTATGTCTTCCGCCGCCTGGACTTCGTTATTTCATGTCCCACGCCACGTCCATATCTCTGTATCGGCTTTCCTTTCACCTTTTACGCGCGTGGAGGAGGATGATCCGAAGAGGAGGATCTCTGTCGGCAGGACAAAAGGATCATAGTCGAGGAAAGACGAACGCTTCGCACTTTGTAGCGAATGCACTGGGCATCGTGCAGTTACGCAAATCCTGGTTATTCCGTTATTCATAAAGTAACCTGGCTACACCATAAACTCGCGTATTATCTCGCTACAGAACAAAGAAGAACTATCTCGAGATTATGTTCCAGGAACTAGTCGTCCGAAAAGAGTCGAATTAGTCGGTGAAACAGCGAGGATGCAAATGGAACCGATGAAATTTCGCTCTCCCAATACCAGACCAACGTATCGTTCACGTAACCGCGAGATCCAGCGAAAAGTTGTATCATCGTCGGGGAAATAAATGTACGAAAAGGAAGTTTTCTTCTTCCTGGCCAGCGCCATCATTTCATTTACCTTGGTTCGGTGATACCCGCGCATGGGTCCGGGGAATTTTCTTCGGCGAAAGGACAGAGAGAGAAAAAAAAGAAGAGAGAAGTTAGATCCTTGGCTGAGTCCCTCCTCTATTCGTAACTCCGGATGCTTGCGGTGAAAGCAAAGTGAAACAAATAGCCGGAAGTTTCGCCCCGGCCGGATGGAATTTTTGTTCACCGCCCACCTCCTTCGCCCCACCCGGTAGTAGTCCTGGGTGTCCTGGCGGCGAACTCTCCGACGGAACTTTGTTTGACTTGCCGCCACCGTCTCCTCCAACCTCCCCGAAGAATCGACGTATCGAATCATATCGCTTAAGTTAAATAAGTTTCCGGCTTTGAGCGTCGGTGTATGCACGACCATGCCGTGAAGAAGGTAAAACCGGGGGATAGACCAACTTCCCAAACGAGTAGAACAAACAAGATAACGGAAGTTTTTAATAATCCCAACCCGCCGTCGACGCCGTCCTCTCGACCACCACTGCCAGCACGGCCACGGACAGAAATCGGGGCATCAACTCGATAAGGAAGTTAGCGGAATGGTCGTGGTTCAATTACAAGGGGTCCGATACTTTCGTTAAATTATATTAATTTACCGAGCCGAAAAGTTGTGTTTGCGCCTTCGAAACTTTCCCGATTTCGGAAAAACGCGGTTAAGTGTTTCGGTTAATATCGTTTCGGGCGCTTCCTGCAGTGTTTTCTTTCTAGTTTTCTTTGTAGTACATTTTCGAACTAGGATTTCGAAGTAAATCCGCTAGATTACGATGTAGAAGTGGGACTAAAATAAGCGAATTTCCAATTGGAAATCGAGACACAATCGTGAATGGGTCAATGTATTGAGAACAATCGTAAGGGGAATGAAATATCAGTAGAATAGGCCGCCTTTGGTCAGACCTAGAGATAAAGTGTAGGAGAAGGTTGCCGAATTTGGACCATCGCTAGGTTGGACCAATACTAGATACTGGTGATTGCATTAACACTGGAACTATCGCCGATGAACGTATAGTTATTTCTGTCAAGTCGATAATCATGACAACCTTTCGATAATATTAAAAATTTGTAATGAAACTAGTGAAAGATCTGAGAAAATCCCTCATTGTATATGCAACACATACTGTCTGTCAACTAACAAAACTGGTAAGAACATCCACGTAAATGTTTCGTTCGCAACGTGGAGGGGAAAAATGTCCTGGGGTTCCATCAGTGAAGATCGAATCTTATCTGGAGGAAAAACTTATGCTACGCAGGTTCCATCTGCCGATAATTCTGTTCCGGTCTCTGGCAGCGCGCGGCAAGTTATAGACCGGGTTCATTAGCTCGTCGGAAATTTGCATATAAAACGACGTTCTCATCAGATACGATTATGAGAGGCAAACTTCCATTTTATAACAGCAACTGTTACTCCATGCACGCTGCATAATTTATGTATCTTGTTTAGGCTCTGTATTCCGGGCGATAGGATCACCTTTTGATAAGAACCGCCGCTTGATCAGCATAATATGCAAACAGCCGTAGCGGGAGACTATGTTAATTCATAACGGGGCATGAAAGACAGAATGGGGATTATTTTGAGCTTTCATCTCTCCATTCTTGTTTGTGATCCACGTCGCTGGAAGAGTTTTGCACGAAGAGTCTAAGAATACGTCGGAAGATACAGCCTTCACCGATGCATTTGGAATATCAATTGCTCGAATTTAATTACGTAAGAATCTGTAAAGACAATGTTACTTGAAATAGAAGTTGGGGAAACGGTGAGTTTAAGAAGTACTTTAAATCTGATACTACTTAAAGTCTCCAAGTTATGATACCCTTTGCATCTAAGAGCACAGTATTATTGAAGATACTTAATGAAACATTAATTGGATGTAGTCTAACACTGATAGTTCCGAAATATTCGAAGTTCAGTTATGATCCTGAATCTTCCCCCTCAGAAGTGAAGCGTGCTTTCACTATTATCTTGTTGCAAAGTTTCTGATGAAGAAACAACCGCTAAAACTTCATATTGTAACAACAAATTACTGTTTCCAATTAACGATCGCGATAGGAAACAAAAAATCCGGTAATTATTTCGTCAGATATCATCGTTTCGTCGCCTAACTTCACCGAAAACGGAATCTGTCGACCAAAGGGGGTCGTGTGTGTCCCATTGAAGAAAGCACGAAACCGAACAAAAGGGCCAGAGGTAGCGTGGAAGAAAGAGAGAGGCTTCTCACCGCGTTGCATCTCGCGAAAGGCTCTCGACGCAGCGCGACCCGATAAGGAAGCGGAAAGCACGAAATTCTACGTGCTCGACATACGAGCCGTGGAGCCGACCTCATATCACGGAAACTAGATTCTGAATTCCTCACCCCTATTGAACAATACTACGGGAGCTTTGTCAACCGTCACTAGGTCATATGGAAATCCAGGATGGGCCCGGCGCATTAGCACGCACGCCTGCGCGCACACGGCTCGTGCAACTTTAATCCTTGTGTAGTCAATCGGGTACCTGAATACCCAAGTACCCATTTCTAAATTTCCTTTGAATATTTTTTATGTTCTTGTCTAAAACAGCACTTGGTATATTTTAGGAAAGGAAAACTAGGAGTTTCGAAAATGTATGAATGTCAAATTATCTATGTTTAATCTGTCAGGATAGGGGTATTCCGATAGCTCAATAATCGTAAATATTTTGGTTACCCGATCCATGATTGGATCGAAATGCTTAATCTTCATTCGGAACTGACGAATGAACCGATGGAAATTGTCGACTGATTCCTCTAACGAACAATCCAATTGAAAAGGAGGCAGTGAGCCAAAAAAGTTTGGGAAACAATGAGCTACATAATGAATTTGCCCATCTCTGTAGTAGAGTTAAGGAATAATCAACAGAAGAGATACTAATCTATTTATGGCATGCCGAATGTGAACCACAATGATAAATGTAAAACATACTTGAATAAAAGAGTTTACCCTGGAAAAACAGTATCTAATTCGTCACGGAAGCTTTATGTTTTACTTAGTCCTTTTTCGGTGGGTATCTCGTGTTTACCCGGCTGGTATTCTATTAACGAAGAAACGCCCGAAGGATCACAAGAGGGACAAAACAAGCGGTAATTAATTTTTTCCTTTGGAGGCAACATTGCGGGCAAGATCAAAATGCAAATTACACCGTGGCCGGCCGTTATGCACGCGCCGTATCTCCTGGCGGAATGGATAAAACGGACGACAAGGTTTACATTTATCTCGAAGACTCCGCGGAAGCGGGTAAGTTAATACCATTAATCGGGAAGGGCAAAAATGGGAGCCGTGTAATTAAAACGATTCGAGTTTCCAGCGAGAAATTGAAGGAGTCCTAAGCGATAATTCAAACGTATCCAACGATCTCTAATTTTTAATCCGCTCTCGTTTCTCATCCAGAACCGGCAGGGGGGCGGATCCCAGCTTCTACCCGGCGAAAGTACCTCAAACAGTCTGCTTTTTTACTTTCGAAAACACACGTTACGGTTAAAATGTTGATGGTACACTTCCGTTCTGGGTTTCCACGTCGGACGCGAAGTAACGTTTGTTGCTCGTTCTAATGCTACGAGAAGAATGCGAAGTAAACGCGCAATTCACGTTAAAATACAAATCTGGTTCACGGTTTAAAAGACTTTTTCATCCGTACCTCGGTCAGAGAATAATCTCCATTTTTCAAGTAAAAAAATTCCTGAACCTCAGTACGTAAAATGCAATTTGAATTTCTATTCCTCGGTAAAATCCAGAACTTATTCTGTTCTAGAAATTTTTACATAATTCTGAACATAACGGCAGACAATAATTATCCTAGTACATAAACTATGTTATTTATGCCTATTCTTAATGAAAAACGTGAGAAATATATCATCGTTATCATCGAACAGGTAAAAACAACGAATAAAGAGTATAACAGACGCGTATTTAATTAAATAACAGTGTTACAGGTGTAATTATTAATCGAGTCTCCGGTGAATTCCACGTTCCTCGCCCGACGTTCACCCGCCGATTAATTAAAACGACTCCTTTGCGTCTCTCAAACTTCATCGGTTCGGGACATTAACAAAAAGCGGGACAGCAGTTTACTTAATTAAGCCTGGAACAAGACCGTCCCTTGGCTTTAATTTCGTCCAAGACGGCGTGCAAAGTACCGAGAGGTAGGAAGTTCTCCCCTTGGAAACCTTTCTTAGATCGGTTGCGGTCAAGCGAATCGCTCTTAGCGAGTTCAGGCCGCAAATGTCATTGGTCGAATTTTCTCCTCTCTGTAGTTCTCTCTCTCTTTCGTGGCGACTCAAGCATCGTGTGCATCGTTAACAAGGACACTGTAGGAAGTTAGCTCGTGCAACGCAGCTTAACTGCTTGCTTCATTAAGTTCCTCATTCGTCTGCTTAATAGACCTTGCTGCCGTGGCCCGATCTTCTGGACTTAGAAATCACTTGGACACTTAAGTTTACGATTACACGCTTGCAGAGTTATTCGAACGGAATGGAGGCCACTTCCTGATGGATTATTGGCCCTGAAGGCTACCAAGAAATCACCTGAACTGAAACTCGTTCTGACTAACGACCTAAAGCTACAGCTGAACAGTTTTTTAGTCTCGAAATTGATGATAAGAATGGTATTTCTATTAAATTGCTTTACAGGAACCTCTTGGTAATTCACTTCGATAGTAACAATTAAATGAAACTTTTATAAAGGAGGAGATATAGTTGAATTGATACTAAATTATTTCCTTGATTAATTCTAATAGGTAAATGGAACAAGGAAGCGAAGGAAAACATCCTCTGAATTATACAATAAGCAGTCTGTTCTGACAGATGAGTACTAATTCCACTGAAGCCCTGAAACCTGTCTGACTGAGGAACACGCATTCTACTGTACAATGTACAGTAATGTCCTGATAAGTGTGAGGCGAGTTGCTCACGATAAGTGTGAAGTCGTGAGATTTTTCTGATTAAAATGATACCAAACACGAAAAATAAGTAGATAATACAAACTCAGAAATTTATAATTAACCAGTCAACGTCAATTCTTTCGTAAAGTCTAGCGACAACTCACAGCAACCAACGAACTCCCGACACAAAGTGGAATCCAATTACTACAGCAACGCAATAACAAACAAAAAAATCCGATACATCAGCAAACACGGAGAATACCGGCCATAAACGCGACAGAAACGCCCAAGGAAAAGTTCCGAGCCCGGAAACAGAGATTATACTAAAGAGAAAGAAAATCCTCGCGAACGTAATTCCGCCATTACAACCGGACGAGTACGCGGTCGCAAATGAGGAAAGTTTCCCGGAGTAGAATTTTTTCGCAACGACGCAACGTGAATGCACGCGACAATATTAAGATTATACGTGGCTGGTTCGGTTTCTTTCTCGGAGTGTTTACCGAGGGGGTAGCGGAACCGGGGAAAACTAAGAAATACGGGGCTGTTCCGATGAAGAAGAGGGGTGGCGAGCTGAAAGGATAAGATACGTTTCATTTAATTCAACAGCCAACGACAAGGGAGTCACCGATCTCGAGCACGTGTACACCACGGGGAAAGGAAGAAGGAACGCATCGAGCGGAAAAAAAAGAAAAACGAGTTCACAGGGGTTGAAGTAAATGGCGAAGGCGAGCGAAAGAGGAGGTAAAGGAAGCTCAGCGACAGGATACCGAAGCTCGTGTACGTAAGTGCAGCAGTTACAGATTAAGCGCAACTAAACATCCCTTAAACAGCTCGCCCATAAATTCACCGTGGAAGATTAAGACGCCCTCCGATGGGCCAACCATCCCCGTTATCCTAAATACTCTTCTCCTTTTCGTGGATGTCGTCCATGGCTGGAGACGTCTACGGAGACAGAGGGAAGCTTGCGGCTTTCCATCTTCTTATGTCTTCTCAATTCGTTTCTTTCTTTCCTCTGCTCTTTCGTCCCTGTCCCCCTCCACCCCGTGCAACCCTTTCTCTCGTGCCTCAGCGCACACGGTCTTATCTGTTCGGTCCCCCATTCCGTCTCTCTGTTCGTCCGTTTCCTCGGTGACAATACAAAATGTTCGGTCTCGCTCCCTCTATCTGGCGGCAAGTTGAACGGAGTTAGGTAGCTGTGACTAACGACGTCTGATTATTGCGGCCGGAAGATAAATTCACTTAATTTCACCCCTCCAGGCCTAGTGGTATACCGTGCACGGGTAGTCCTGGGCTCCCGTGGCCGGAAGCTAAGGCAATCCGTGCGTTCACGAACATTCCATCAGTGTTGCTACCCGCCTTCGATGTGCTGTAGCCATTTAATGTAACGTCCGCGAATTTACGGGATGGTGGCAAGAAAACAATACACAAAATAACAGAAACGTATCGTACAGTTAAAAAGAGAAATAGATCCTGAGTTACATTCGAAATATTTCGTTCCAAAAGCTCCTAGACCAACAAGACCGCACAAATCATACGAATTCCTCTCATTTCCACTCGAAGAACCCCATTTTACAAAACAATGACAACAAATCATCTTTCACCATTCACGACGAGACTCCGAGACTCGAGACCTCCGCGTGCCTCTCGAACCCACCCCCGCCAATTACATTACTCCTGAATGCACGTCTCGAGATTCTAATGGGACATCGATATTCCCCCGAGTCAATTCTCAATTATTTCGTTTCTGTCGAATTGTTTCGTTACAGACAGAGTGGCTCTTGAATTGAATAAGAAACCCGACGATATAGAAAGACGAGAGGAAAAGAGGGGTAGTGGAAGCCACCGCCAGCGGCTGAGGTCGGGGAGGGGTGGAGGTTCTCTTTTCACCCGTCCGGCCGTGCATCGATTTTCCTTCAAAGCGCATTAAAGGTATTCGAATATACTTTCCACGCCGATGAGTAGCCACCCGAGGTGATGGGCTATTGAAAGCTGCTCTTGGTAAAGTATGGTAAAGTGCTTCGCCCCCCCCCCTCTACCACCGGATCAATAGAAGAGTAAACTTCGCGCGACGACGTTTAATTAAATGTCCTTCGCGGCAATCCAAACGGAAATGATTTCTAACCGATTCACATGGTCCCGATCGCGTCCTCTCACTCTGTTCACGGTACCATCCGATCGCCGGTGGGTTCACCAGCAACGATATAAAACGCGTTACTTAGAGGCGATCGTTTGCATAAACATGGGACAAAGGATAGAAATCGCTCGGAATTTCAACGAGATACGCCGCGGTAACTCACGGAAAAGAGATCCTTCTTGGAAAAGATGAATTCCCCTTTCGGGATAGTGGTTCGTGGATTGGTGTTCCGGGTGCATCGTGTTTATCGGATAATCGAAGATCGAGAAGGGAGGGAGGGGCGTTTATAAGCCGTCGGAATAACTGGCAAGTGGATTGAAAAATAATTCGGTCTGGCCGGGTCGTTAACGATTTCCATCGGTCTCGGCAGGAATTGCGTTACACGACGACGAGGACGGCGACAGAGTACGATTGGCTGGCGGAAGAAGCGAACGATAATCAAAAATCGATAGACAGGAGAATTCGAGAAAGACACCGCCCTGGCAGCTGTAGCCCCGAGACTCTGAGTGCCGATAAGCTGTCGTCGTAACAAGCGTCTTCGTTTCCTGTTTTCGACACGGTTCCCCGCCGTCTTCGACAAACGTGTCATACGTTCGCATCGTTTAACGGCGACGTGCGTTTGAATAGATGCGCCCCGAGATTATCAATACGGTGGTGATGGTTTCTTGTGTATGGTACCGCGAATGGGAACGATGCGATTCTTCGTTAGAAAACAGCCAACGAGAAGGAAACGAAATGGATCTTTGACAAGAATGAAACGAAATGGATCATTGATGAGAAAACGTTAGTACACCTCTTTGGAAACAAAGTAATTAAATACCAACTTTAGCGGAAGATCCGTGGTAATTGTTATTTCTAGACGGTTAAGACTTGAGTAAGAAATATTCAGAATGAGCCACCTAAAACAGACCACCTGAATATCTTGGCTGTTATTGGTGAAGGAAAAAAATTGTGTCGGACTAAAACTTAATAATTTGATGTAGATAGTTCTTTAATAAGTGGACGCGTAGAAGTCATATGAAAGTCAACTTCGTTTTTTTTTCGTACATTTGGGAAATATCTACTCACAGTAATTACCAAAAACCTTCCTCCATCCTCTATATTTTCAGATTGTTTCTGATCGAGCGAACATCTCCAATTACCGGTGAATTCGAATTGAAATACCGGCCGAAACGGATATCTCCACCCAAGTGGGCGAGAAAGAAAAAGAACGTGATATTGAATTAGTTGAAAACACACAGTTTCCCGTTTTCCGGAACGGCGCGAACTTTTCAAATTATATCCGGAAATTTTTCGACAACGTCAATGACGGATAAATAGGCGAACTGGGTCAAGAACGTTATAGCCGAGGCGGTCTCATCGAGGCGTAAAACACCAGCTCGGTTGAATCGCTCCGCACACCATCAACAGGGTTGTATTCAAGAATGACGAGAGAGAGAGAGCAAAAGAGAGAAAGAGAGAGACCCAGCGATAGCTATCACCCTAAGTACGGTCGCATCCGTCGTAGAGGTATTACCGAGTGATTTGTCCAGCCCGCTTTGAGTCACGTCTCTTTTTTCACGCTCATTCTCTCCGCTCTCCAGTCGCTTTCTCTCTTCTTCTCATTACAGTATTTTTTCTGGTTTTGCCTACCGACACCACTGTCAATCAAACCTGCTTCATCAACCTCCTAATCGAATGTATTTCAGGAATCTCGTAATCGAACAAAATTTTAAGTATTCTGTATTCTAATAAGGTTCAACCAATTCGATGTATTATACAAGGTGTCCCGCAACCGGTGATAAAGGCGTGCAGAGAGTGATTCTAAGTGAAGAACTGAATCGAAAATGTAGAATAAAATTTTTTTATAAGAAGCTTTGTTTTCCAGAAAAATAAGTTTGAAAATCTGCTGGCTACGCGTGCAATGGAATAGGACTCGGCTGTTGCGTCTGTTCATTGCATTCCGTTTCTACTTATTGCCAGCACTAATACGCACGTTACAGATGAATCTTCATACTCGATTTCCTCGAATACGAAGTCTCCATAAAAACAATGTACTTCTTTTTTCACGTACAATCACCCCCTATCTGGTTGTACCACCAGTTACGAGACACCCTGTATAAGACACTTTAGTTGTCGAAGTGTTCAATTCAGAAGCAACTGTATAATAATACTAGCACAAATATTACACGAATGGTGGAGCAAACTGGTCTTTGAATGATGATGAATTCGTTTCTTTTTTTACTTTCAAGTTGATCGAGGCTGTCTGTGAGACAAATGGAATGCTACTTCCATGTAACGCCCCGGAGGCAAAAACGCACGGGTCACATTTTTTCTCTAAGACGAAGAGACGGAAAATCTCTCGTATCCCTGGGGGAGGAAATGTAGATGGATCGTTCGTGCAACGTTTCTTGCTTTATTTCAAGAACTCAGACTAGTAGTATAAGGACTTCAAGGATCAGACCGAAGGTATTACGAACTGCACATTGTAAATCGAGAAATTATTCATTTGCAAAACCATTCAGAATTAAAAAGAACATTACACTTTAATGTAATATATCCTTATTTACCCTTTCACTATCTAAATAAACTAACACAATGTAATGCTCGCTTTTTAATAAAACTTAATAAAATGCTAGCTTGGAATTCTAAAGCCAATGATATTTGTTTCAGCCGCAAATGGCTATTAGTTTACAAAATATTTAACGTTCAGTGTCGAGAAGTAACTCACCGAGAATTTACTGTAATAAACACTTAAACATCAGAAAAACATGTTACCGGATCGCAACGCTTCACGCGAACGAAATAAATCCCGAAACAAATAAAAACTCGGCATTGTTTTCCGTGCTACACCAACTGAAAGCTCAATTGAAAATGCAAAAGTTCGCCAAGTACCGACGAAAAAATAAAGTTAAACAAACGCAACTGGCCCGAAACGGAAAGCATTGCCTCGACACGCTAAAATATCACGCGGCTCCGGCCGATCCATGGCGACGATCGCCTGGCCATTATCCCGAATTCATTGAACTTTGACACAAGTTCGCTCTCGAGCTTCCTGTACTTCGATTCAATGTAAAAACTTCGTCGGTGCGCCAAAACCTCGATCGATTCTTCACGCTCGCTTTAAGCTTTACACCCCACTATCTCTTATGTTCACTCGCACTTTTATTCCCAGCGAAACAGTGAGATCTCCTTGAATTTTTACATACCGTGTGTATCCTGTTTAATCGAATTCTCAATTTTCGATGAACCATTAGTCCCTTGGGTTTATTGTTATCACTAGACTGCGGAATTTATGCATTTACAACCTATGGAGCTCTGTGGAATACAATAAAAGACAAAACTTTCATCAGATGCAACGAGTTTTCGATTTTACTCTGAATTCAATAAAATACTTCAGAGAGGAAGAAATTCCTACTTTTGTACTGATTGTTATGAATTACTATGTAAACTATTATTTTGTATAAACACACTTCCTAGTGGTCTATTCGAAGCATGGAAGTAAATTTGATCTCTTCATTCTTCCCATATTCCCAGTATTTCCCATTTCGGAGCAATATTCCGAACATAAAATCTGACAATTACATCAAATATCTTCTAATATAATCTAGTGAATTTTACATAATAACGTCGAATACGTAGCGCAAATGTATGGCATTTCAAGAATCTACATTCGTCTTCGAGATCACGGATTAGCCTAAGAAAATACAGTGTGCGCGGGTGGCCTGAAGCAATTTCGTTCTCGCCGAATCGAACCGAATCGGTTTCGTTTCCGTTAAACGGAGGGCCGTTTGCTCTTGTTACTTTTATCGCGAGAAATCGGCGACGGTATTACTCGTTGATTTGTCGAGCTCCTTCGCTTCCAAGTTCCTCGTTCCTTCTTTTTCCCCTCCTGTTCCTTCTTCGCCTCTATTCGCCCGTCTATGCTTTTCGCCTTTGCGCTTTTTCCCTCCGCCCTTGCGGTTCCCTCCGAAATGCCGCTCTCCTTTGTTCCTTTGTACAGGCGAGATGATGTTCTAGGTGCATGCGCGCTGATCCGAAGATTTCACAGAGCGGCTCAACGTAGTATAATGTGCCCCCCTAAATTCTCGATAAACATTCGCCTAAATGCGGGGGCGAGCGTTCTTCGAACCACTTGTACGCGAATATATACGTATAATAATTATTAAAAAAAATAGTACGATAGGCAAATAACGAAGTTTGCTTTCGAAACGAACGGAATGTTTTTCTACAAGGGGGTAATACGGGAAACAAAAGATCCATGGAATTCGGAGTGTGGAGAGCTCGCAAAAATATGGCAAAAAAATGTTCAATTAACGTTAAGCCACGCAACCTAGTCGAAATGCTTCGCTATTTTCGGTTCCAGTGACGCACACGCGATTTCGCGACCACTTGTTTCGTCGAATGCTGCGTGTGGAAACACGAGTCGAAAAGGTCATCGGTATATACAATATATATATTACCGTATCGACGAAAATTCAGAACGTTATATAAGGTAAAGAAAATAGAAAAAGATAGAACAGAATTGTCTTCCATTAGAAATATTAGGAGTATCGCCAATTTTGTAATATGTCCACAGAGATGATTCATGAAGTTATAAAAAGATAATCGAAGATGACAGGAAAGATTTTCTTTTATTATAGATGATAAAGAGTATCGCCAATTTCGTAATACTTCCACAGAGATAATTCCTTAAGTTATATAAAGAGGTTTCTTTACAAGTGTTACACGCTGTAGGATTTTTCAATCGTCATCTGCGATTACTCTTCGCTGTCCTCGCTTCGCGACAGTTTTCCCATAGCCGCGCGGCTGTTAATTATGGATAAAAACCGTTTCGTCATCGAGCGATAAACAACAAAGTTAAAACGAAAGCTGCACCGGTTCCGACGGAAAGTTTGATTTAATTTCGCGAGTTTACTTCGCCCAGGAAAGTTCAATTTCGAATCGAATTACTTTTCTTTCCGGGGCGGGGGGGGGGCACCAATATGATGTATATACGCCACCCGCCGACGTAATAAATCTAGCAAACCTTCGACAAGAGTTTCATCGGTGGTTTATATTTTTCGCGTCGGCGTGGGAATATCGCAAGTTGTTCGTATTATCCGCAGCGAAAACGATGAGAACCTTTTTGGTCTTCGATTCTGTATCATATTTCAAAACCGGATACCTATTACATTTAAGTTCAAACTAATAGGTGCACCAATGAACAATCCTCTATTTCATTTTTCATCAAATTCCGAATAGAAGTATCTTACTCTACCTTGGGTATCTGCTGAAACTAGGGGAAGGTGTTTTAATCAACATCAGTTATTGTTAAGACTCACGGAAAACTTTCCGTACTAGCCACTGACGATTTTTACTGCACATTCATTAAATATAATTTCAGTTAATTGTTGAAATTTTCACCGTATAATATAGTGCAGTTTGTACGTCGTAGGTACATTTTCGTAAATTAACGCAATATTTGCACTCTTACAGCCGTTACATGGTGTACACTATAAATGTTAATAACACGTTTACTGCTCTGGGTCATCGATTGACCACGTGGTACGAACGGAAAGTCACGCGAAAAGGTACGGGCACGAATCCTGTCACACAATTATAGATTTTCGAACCTGTTAGAAATAAGTATAGAAAACAGCGAATTACCGATCGACCCTTAACCAGTGAGTTGGAAATGTTATTACTTATTACTAGACTGCGGATGTTTATACAAATATAGATTTTTCGGGGTTAGTTTACAGGAATTGGAGTCAAACCAAGATCTATTCACTTCATCGACTATTTGACGTTCCACCAGATTCCAAAGAAAATGAAAACATCTTTAAAATTTATCAATCTCTTATTTATTCTAGGGGGTCGTATCTGTTATAAATGTAAAAAATCCGTAGTCTACTTATTACACAACTGTTTCGCATTATTACGTAAGGAAACATCAAAATAGACAGGCATCTCTTTAAGTAACCATTGAATGAGAATAAAAAACTGTTCTAAAAAATAATCATGGCACTCTTCAGACCCCATCTCACCAGTTAAGGGTTAATACAAGTACACCTGCAAGAATATGAAAATAAAATATTTCATCTTCAACGAATGAAAGTTGAAATGAAATACTTTTCTTTCACAAAGGTAAGAATCGTTGTCAAGAAAATACCTGGTTAAGTTTTTTCATTTCACACAATATCATGTTTACCTACACATCCAGAAATGCGCAAGAAAAACGCGCGTCCACGGCAAAAAAACGCACGAGAATGCACACTGCTCTCTTCTGTTCTCCACAAATACCTATCTCAGAGAACAATACTCCAGCGAAAAATAATAAAATTTTAGTCAGGATCCGATAATAAAGCTCTCAATCAGCTTTCGTATTCTCAGGGCACTGTTTCTCTCCACAATTCCCCAAGAAATATTTCGAAAGAAGTTGAACAATGTGTTCTTCTAGTCCATCACCGTGAGTTTTTAAATTAAATCGCGAGTATTTCGTTTTCCTCCCCTCTCCCTGAGGGCAACGCTCGCGGAAGTTTTTTATCATGCCAGAGACAAAGAAATCTTAGAACACTACCAAGCTTGGTCAGGATCGTTTTTCATCCGAATAAATCTCATTTACCGCGTCGGGCGGAGTTCACCCACACCCTCCGTAGCACAACCCAGGAGCGATAACAGATGAAACAGCAAGGCGAAAAATATCCTTCAAGGTACATTGGAATAATGAATAACCACATCAATTTGTATATACATATTTCAGTTACGAAATCATTAATGTGTTACCATCGTTGAAAATGATATAGTACCGCTGTTAATCCTTTAAATCCCAGTGTTGCACCGCTGCAACATTCATTTTAATACATTGATCGCCACAGTGAAAAAGGCTACACCTAGTCAGACACGCTTTATTTCATTTTTTACGTGATAAATCGTCGAAAATATGTGCATGCAGGTGATAAAGGTTGTTGATATTATTTCAAATTACACTGCGATATTAATTTTACGCAAAAATTTTGTAACGGTATTTAAATAATCCAACCTCTTTACAGTGTACGTGTCATCCATATTTGGGTAATTTGTCTGTCAAAGTATTAAAACTGCGTCAAATGCTGTCGCCGGTTACTATCTAACTTTTATCAGCAAGGATCCATAGTTCACACTGATGTGAAGTAATCTCAAGATTTTCAGTGAAGAATCTCAAGCATCCCCAAAAAAAAAATAAAGAAAAAATAGGTAGGTTTAATATCAATATTTTCAACTTCAAAATAACAAGATACGTATCCAGTCTCATAACTTTCAAATAAAGATTTAAGGGTCTGGTCGTTAAAGGATTAAGGAAAGTCAGATGAGAAAAAAACTGCAGATACGGGGAGGGGTGGTTTCGAGTAAACAAGAGGAAAAGATGGAGGCGCGGCCGCAGAGCCCGAGTAACATCAATACTTTTTCCTCGCCGGTTATAATAACCGCCTAGTTAGCCCGGCTCTCGGTAGGAGAGAACAATACCGAAGGCGGCAGTTTATGCACCGACAACACTTTTATTCCCCGGAACAACCGCCCCCCTCCCTCCACCCTTTCCTCGAGCGTAGACTGTTTCCAAGGGTTGGTATCCCGCGCGCGGTTGCCTCGAACGATGAAGGAGGTTCATTGTGCCACGAGGAAACCGAGCCACGACCTTAAGAAAAGGCGTGCAACCAACGATCTAGATACGGTGATGAGCCTCGACGCCTCGAGGTCCGCGGCCTCCTGCCACGACGTACCTTAAATTATGTATCTACGTTCTCGATCGGAGTACCACGATACGTTTCAGCCAGATTCGTCTCGAGAATCTTAATCATAGGATTTCGTTGTTGATCAAGGGTCAGCGTAACGGAGGTAATTGTCGGAGGTGAAAAACTCGAGAATTGAGTTAACAACACTTACGAAAAAAATTCAAGGCGACAGTTGGAAGCGTGGAGTTGTCGTTGGCCTCGTGAACGACCCGCCTCGCGTGTTGCGTTCGTCAGAGTCACCGTAGATTGTACAAAAATGATATTGATTGACGGCGATGGAGAGAATTTTTTCATGAAGTCATGTTACTTAGTTTTTAACTGTGAATGTGATAAATAATATTAACCTTGTCACTCAGTTTTTTTAGTACAGTTTTACAAAGGTTCAATTGGACTCGTGATCTTCTACCGTTTTACGTGGAGTCACTGCAGAAGATATAATAATATTACGTTATACAGGGTGTCCCAATATAGCTTCGTTCCTGAGCTCGGTCGGCAGACTCCCGCTCTGATTGGTCAGGGTTTTTCGTTAATAACTCGTTCACAAAGCCTCGGGTAATATTCTTGCTAAGGAAAAAGTTATATCAAATCATCCCAGGAAGCCGTCATTTCCGGGAGTCGAAGCTATCTCGGGATATCCTGTATATGAAGACAATCATTATCGTGAGCAGTAACAACCAGTAATGGGTGGCTACAGCGGCCAACCGATACTCGAATAACCCATGTGTACGCAATTAATTTTCAATATCGATTTAACCGAAAGCAAAGCACCACGTCGAAAATAATAATAATACACTTTTGGTCCATTTTTGGAAACGGGATGAGACCCAACTCGTACATAAACATTGTATAAAATACATACGTCGAAGGAACCGGCGGGTGGAGAGGTGAGGGCACTTCAGCAGAGTCAACCAGGGTAACAAAACAAATTACCCAGGTGGAATTGGAACAAACTCGTTCTCCGATAGAACATCGTTCGCCAGATGGGAACAAGACAGTTCCGAAATACGAGGTATATAAAGGGTCGATCGGATGATCCTAACGAATCTTGTGTAAAAACGTCGAACGAGGCCGTGCAACAGTGAGCTCGTTACAAACTGGCTAAGGATTGACAATTAAGGTCGATCTGTTTTTCCAGATAGCAGGGACGCCGCCGGTGTGCTCTGGGAACCAAGTTCCGCAAATCCTCGGGTAGTAGTGGAACCAACGGGACAGTGTGTATAGAGGAGAAAGACAGAGTGTGTGTATGTGTGTGTGAGAGATGGGGAAAGCTTTGGGTCGGGTTGATTTAAGCCCTGCAGGAGGTGGTAGAAATCTTTGATAAGGCACGGCTAGCGCGAACGCTGATTGGTCGCCCCAGGCCTCGCGTCACCGTTCAAACAATGCGCTCCGTGCTAACAATGCAATCCCGACCGAGATAAAGATATATAGAACCGAGCAACCTATATCTGGGGGCCCAACTACATCGTCGCTCGCGATCATCTTACATCTCGGATACGCGAGGGGCGGGGAAGCTCTATCCTCAAAGGTTTCCGTGGATCCGTGTCGCGAAACAGGGGCGAACCGAGAACACGCTTTGCTCGAACTGCATTATCCTCCCTTGAATCCTTCGGAACTGACGCGCGCGCGCGGACTTTTTCGCTTTCTTTGCACACAATTCCGTCGCGACAAATCCCTCGCCCCCTTACAGTTCGAGCGTATCGTGTGCACACACGTTGCCGAGGAAGAGTGTAAATAAATCCTGTCCACATTTGTTAGACGAATCCATTGATTCGTTCGTTTGAAAGGGAATGAAGAAGATTCTGGGTACTATGGGATTGATTAAAACAGAAGTTATTACTTCGAAAAAGTCTGGAACATAGAGTTAGTATATTTCGATACGGGGTTAGTAATCGTGGCTTTCTAGGCCAGCGGTGATTGTTAATGGACAACCGTGGAGGAGCTTCGCTAGCTGTACGATGGAGAGACCAGTCTGGTGAACGCGTTATTGAAAGTCAGAACAGTATTTGTGAGAGTTGCCCTGCCAGATAGGAAGAAAATATCACTGTCCGGACCGGGGAGAAACACATCATATTGGAAAAGTTACATGAAAATGAGAATGTCGAAGGCACGGGGCGAACCAGTGACCAAAGGGAGGTACGGACAGTGATCGAGAGGACCTTATTAAGCACGGAAACATCCCTACTGCACGGTATTATAAACTCTCCACCGCGAACAATGCACCGAAACCAACACGTGTATTGTCTGCGTGTATCGATTCGCTCACCCGTCGAGGGGGTAAAACGGACCAAAAAAAAAAAGAAAAAACACAGGACTTATTTGACGAAACACAATGGGGAGGAAAAACTGAATTTCATTCGCGATTGAACCCTTGGTGACGTCCATCAAACTAGAATTCAATTACGACGCGACGCTCTATATTTTTCCAGCGGTCAGAAGTGGGGTTGAATGCTGGATGAACGGGGAGAGGAAGGGGGTGACTTTTCGCGCGGTTCCCTAACGCAAGGCTCGCCGATTAATCGTTTCGTCGATAATTCCCATCGAGATACGTGACGTACATCGGTCCGGTAGCTAGGTAGGCCCGGTCGAACAATGCCAGCCATCAATTAATGCGAAAATAATACAAACCCAAGTGCTACGCTTCGCTCTCGCATTATTACCAGATATTCCGGGGATAGCCGAGCCCACCCTCTCCCATAATCCGCGCTTAACTCTCGCTATCTCGTCTTTAACGTCACGTCCAACAGTCGCTTCGTCAACGAACGTTCGGTAAATTGGTGATGTAATTACGAGTCCCTGCTTGGTCAACAGGCTTACCTTGCCCAGTGGAATTGCTCGTAATGACCGATCAGACGTATCCCACCCCGCATCTATCGTGGATTCACCGACTCGATGTGTCGGTAGAACCGAACGGAATGGAACGTCGGCCAGCAGTTATGTATGTATGTACATATTTCGGTGCGCACACTGTGCCTACAGGAAAGTTTGGAAGCTGTTCCGTTGCTCGAGCGGACAACGCGTAGAACCATCGGTTGAATATGACCCTCTACTTGACTGTCTTATAAAAGAAAATATGTCAAGACTGATCAGGAACCCAGATTTCCTGTTTTGCTAAGGTTTTTTTGTTTGTAACTTACGTACAAATGGAACTACACATCAATGAAACTACTTCAATATATGTATACTCCCCGACAAGATTTATTCATTTGTCCCACCGTGGCACGAGTTTAACCTCTTCAAGGCAGAAATTATTAAGATTCTTTTTCTACTGCAACTATTTAAAATATGTTTACGAATGCTACGAGCATTCTATTTTATCCCACGAATGAAACATCTTTATCAAAACCCTGCGAATAACGCTTCCCTTCGAACAAGTATAACTCGTCTACGAAACTGTTAATACTGTGTGTACAGCATTCCCTTACATCCCAGGCAAATATGCTAACAACCAACCTCTTGGTTTTCAAGTGCTCGCTGCCGTATCCAGAGCACCGTTACGAAATCCGCTGCAACATCCCCCTAAACTTTCTGTCTCCGGTGTACATATATCCCCGATGACGTTCCGACACGCGAGAATTCCATGAGCACTTCCACCATAGGTCGACGGGGGGATAGAGGAGAACGCTCGAAGTGGAAAACAGAAGGATGAAAATGAGTTTGAATTTGGCCCCGCGCCTCGTTAATTTTTCGCCCCGTGTCACTGCATTGTTTGGCCCCCCGATGGGGGAGGAAAAAAGAGTGTTTATTGCCCGCAGCTCGAGACGAAAGCAGACGGCGAGTCGCCTCTACGTTGGTGGGTTCTTCTACCCCGCACCCTCTCCACGTGTGCACGCGACCGTGCCCAGCCAGCTCTACACACAATCGCAGCCTCCTCGAGCGTTCTCGTTTTAATGATTCCGATCCTAACAAGGCCGTCTAAGTCACGGGAACGCGAGATCGAAACGCCACTGTCCGTGTTCGACGGCCGAGACCGCGCTGTTCGATGGGGAAAAAGGGAGAGAAAAATGCGAGCTTGGTGGAAGAGGAGGGACACGATAGCAATGTTCGCGCGGTCCCATTGAAACATGGTGGGAACTACAGCTGAATAGACGGATACTCGAGCAAGAAATTGATGCCTCGGTACAACAATTAGTGTATCGGTTTATCGTTCACCGATTGATTGCGATCGAATACAGAAGTTGATTCTACGGAATTTAACGAGAGGCTTACACGCTACCTCTTGTACGCGAGCAACGTACTTCGACCTCCAACGAGCCTCCCACGAGACTCGTTTCTGTTCTTCGACGAGTAGAATGTCGACCACCGAGTGACAATTAGATCAGAGGTAAGAGAGATAGGAGGACTCTGTTTTACTATGATACATTTTTGTGAGATCGCGAATTTTCATTTTGATTCAGGATGGGGGAAGGGGTAAATCTCGTTATGCGTCGCGACCCTTCACCATCAAGCCCCGAATCCGATATGCGCGGACACGACATTCTTGCGTGAAACGAAGGGGGAGCCGTGAGACGAAAAGGTACAAACTCATTGCGAGAATTATTCTTCCTGGCTTTGACCGGAACAGAACAGTGAAGGGGTTAAAAAACGAAATTCTTTGTCTGTTCTGGGTCAAGCCGGGACCATTTGGAATTGTAGATTTAACTTCTTCGTGGCTGCGCGACGAGAACAAAGATAATAAGAACGATGGTGAAAAGCATTATAATTTCCCTGGTGTAATCGTGATTCAATATCTATAGGGCACCAAGAAAATTAAATTAAATATCCTTACGACCGTAGGAAAACGTACCCACGGCGCGGAATGTTTAATTACGGTGTTCCGCCGGCGGAAATGTTAAAACCGTGCCTCCTGGCCGGTGAACGATCGACGAATTCCCTGTTTCTTGTTGGTCGTAAGGTATGCGAGGGCGGAACTTCCGCTCGTCCGGCTTGAGAATCACTTTGCAACTGTAACAGTGTTAACGCTAATTGCCGCCCTGCATTCGAAATGTCAGGCGTTCTTCCGCTCGGTTTTGCCGAAACCGGACGGAAGAAAGGGAAAAGAACTCGAAAGTTCGTTAACGACCTGAAAGAGCTATTCTTGAATTCTAAGCTGAACGTGAACGACTTTACAGCGAAGGAAAAGTTTCGCCTACCCCGTGTTCTGGTGAAAGAGTCCCTGACATACCGAGCGTGAGTCTCTTTATAGCGTTATTTTAATTATGCATCGACCGAAACGGACATGGCCAATCGTACCTTTCTTAATCTCCTTTTCTTTTGCGAACTATTTCTGTTGACCAGCGTCCGTGTTAAACGGAACGCAAGGGACGATTAATGAAATTAAAATCACGATCAAAGAAATTCGTTGCGCAATCTCCCGGTATTATACGGTTTTTTTTTCATCGGGGATTGTGATAAAGCGAATTGTTGCTTTTACTTCGAACGATTCTGTCACGCCTAATTGTGATTTTAAACGCGCCACGGTGAAACGTACCCCGTTTGCATGTACGGCACCAATTAAAATCCACGGGGGAACGTTCTCTAAACAGGAGGCAAAGGAAATGGCGGTATAATGACCGAGGAAACAGGAAATGGTATAAAGCGAACGAAATGAAAAATAGTCATCGCTGAACAGCTTCGCGTTTTATCGGGGGATAATTATTCGCGCGCCCTATGATATATCGCGCTGTTAACGCTCGACTCTTTTGAAATTCCGAAAACACACGGACAATTTACTCCGATTTTCTCTGCAAATAATAGCACGGAAAGGAAAAATTCATGTTTGAATTTTCCAAAATTTTAAAAACGTACGTGTGTGTGTTAATTCCGTGTAAATCTTTGAGTTCCGGAACGTGGGATTAACTTTACAGTTTCACGTACACGATGGAGCAAGTGGAATTATTAATTCAGAGAATAAAGGGTTTGTATAATACGACTCACCATTATTAATCGCGGCGAAAGCGACGGCGCTGAGCAGCCATGCAGCCACGCTGATGGCGGACATCTTCGTTTCCCTCGTTGCAAGTTTCACCTCACATAATACGTGCCTCTCGGACGTTGGGAGTAACTGAAAGGGGTAGGAGACACATTGTATTAACTATGTATGTACGTGCCCCGTTCTAAGATATCGCAGGTTCGCTCGTGTGTTCATAATCCTCGTGCAAGACAAACGTTTCACTGGTATTTAGGTGAACGTGGACCAACACACACGGTATACTGTGTCTAAGCTGCTAATTTCTCCTAAACTGACGATTAAATTAGAAGAAATACATTCCACGTCTAAAATTAAACGACGAAACACACTGGTGTTTTTCGATACTTCAAACATAAAATGTATACAGAGAATGTTTTAACACACGAACGAACCGCAAAGTTTAAATATATTTTCAGAAAACATATTTAACATTTTTATAATTAATAGAACTTGATATTAACTAACGTTCACGGTAAATATTTATAAAATCCCACTCGTAAAAATCCACCCCTCCGCTGCACAAAAAACTGGACCACCAAACGAAATGACCAAAGTTGAACAGTACTACTTTCTCGTAACCAGAAAAAAGTTATAATTCCAGAGGAATATTCGATAAAACAAAGCAAGGATTCTATTTAAAGTTCCGCCAAATCTCATCCCCAAGAAGATAATCGCCCTAATTTGTAACTCCGTCGGGAAAAAGCCTCCCTCGTTCGGATAGGAAGCATTAGCGGGAACACGAGTCCTCGTAAATTTCATCCAAGAATTTTCAAGGAGCATGCGGATGATTTCCGATGCCTCGACCATCCCCCCTTCCACCGTCGTCCCATTCACCCTGGTTCCCACGGATACGAGACGATCTCGAGAAGCTGCTCATTCGTCACCGCGGAGATAGCGTCGAGCCCCGGGACGTATCCGCAGGAGGCGTGATGTCCCGGCCCCGTTTCTTATAACGCCAGCCTTTAACGAAATGGTCGGACGACGGTGGCTGGATTTCATGTCGTGGATGTCTCCCACGGGTCCTGCAACCCTCGCCTAGCCCGTGTCTCGCAAATAGAGCATTTATTTAAATCATTCGAAATCAGAGTTCAACTCGAAAATCGGCCACAAAAGTCGTCTCTTTGAAGCAACGGCGTTCGAGGGCGAAGAGGGGGTAGAAACGGAGGTGCGGAAAGTCAGAAATAGTACGAGGAGGGCACAACAGCGAGCGAAAGAATGCGAAAAGGAAATGTTAGGGAAGAAAAAAAAATAGAACCAGAGAATTAGAAACGGGGAAACTGGAATGCGGAAGGTCGTAGTGTGCGCGAGAGAGATAAGTGGATAGGGGTGGAAAAGAGATTTTTATAGGGAGTCAGAGAGGGTGACAGAGGGAGGGAGGAAGTGGAGGGTTGAGCTAGACAAAAAAGAGTTACAGAAAGGGAAAAGGAGAGAGGAAAAGCTATCACTCTATCCGCGGCTGACTACTTTCGCAACCTGCACATATATATATATATATACACACACACAGCTCGACCAACCCTTCAGACTCGTGTTCCCTGGCTGGTTCCTTTCATCCGGGCGCTGGCTTTTATTTTATGCGCCGGTTGTGTACGGACTTTATACACCGTCGCACCGCGTAAGCCGCGAAAAAAAAACTCCACCCAAAATTCTGCTTTGCCCACGGCTTTGCGAGATGTCCCAGGGCGACGACGACGACGGAACACGCGCGGGTCGCTTTGCCGAAATTTCGACAAACCACGTCTCATCCCCGCTTCGCGCGGTCAACAAAGTTCCCGACGCCGATTTTTTGAGGGTCGAAAGTTTTCGTTGGCGGCAAAGCGTGCTTTATCCCCCCCTTCCGTGCACAGCGGCTAATTCGAGGAACTGGGACGGAATGCTCTTTTTTCTGGGTGACGAGGAAAATGGGGGAGAGCAGAATGTTGTGCGGGGTTTTTAATTAGATTATGTTAAGCAGTTAAAGATTACACGCGTCGGGGAACGTAACTGGAAGTAGTATCATTACTATAGCAATATTTCACTTTATAGTGGGTGAGTATTACTGATAAAGTTATCTTAATTTTGGAGTAAGATATTGTTACATCTACGACAAAAAACATGGTAAAAGGAATACGAGTTTCTCCTCTAATCCATCCAACAGTTTCCTCTACCAATCTTTCCTTATTTATTCTTAAGAGAGAGGTATAGTCTGTCCCAGTTCGCGGAGTCATCCTGTATATTACGATATGTTCCGTATATCCTTGAGGCTTTTAGGATCTGGGGCTGTTGCTCTGGTCTTTCCAGT
This sequence comes from Dufourea novaeangliae, assembly GCF_001272555.1. Taxonomy (NCBI): domain Eukaryota; kingdom Metazoa; phylum Arthropoda; class Insecta; order Hymenoptera; family Halictidae; genus Dufourea; species Dufourea novaeangliae. The sequence goes on along the minus strand of NW_015374174.1, from coordinate 93,405 downwards.
ATAAGCCGAGTTCTTCCAGAAATTGTTTCTCATGCCCCGGGAAAAATTGCATCATCATGGGTCGAAAATATACTGTTCCTAATAAGTTACCGAACCTCGATCTATACAGGGTGTCTCAGCTAACTTCATCACCTCGAATAATGACTTAACGTTACCATTTATGAAAATTTTGAGGCGTGAACCTTAAATAGCATCAAGTATCTTATAACCGTTAACTAATTATTCGATGTGATCGAGTTAGCTGAGACACTCTGTATATCTAAGAGAACCACGTTTCGGACATTTCAACGTTAAAGGCCTCAAGCGTTGTTCCTCGCGTATCCTCGACCGCAGAGCAACACACATTTTCCGTCTGACCAAAACAGTCCGAAGTATTATATACATACTCATCACGCGAGTTTCCACAAAAGTGATGCGTGACGTTCACTACAAGAGCAGCGTATTCAAACGCAAAGGCAACGTTGAACTGCCTGACCCGAGCCAGTTTCGCGTTTTACTCTCCTGACGGAGGAAAACGATAGTTATCTTCCGACGAAACCCGTCGTCGTTCCGCACGAGATGGGCGAAAGGAGTCGCGAGAAGAAAGGGGGAAAAGATGAAACGTGGGAGTAGTAGGCAGGAACAGTTTGCCAAAAGCGAAAATAAAGTGGACGGACCATCCATCTCATTGTCCTAAGATAAACTCCACACGTGGGTCGAACCGATTTCCTGCTCTCACGATAAATCAAGAAAACCCTATTTAAACGCGACGAGCTGTTCGAGGAAAAAGTAAGCCTTGCGTGAACGCCGGAAGAGAATACCTACAATCTCCACTGAGTTTTTCTTTTCTATTCGCAATCCCAGCCCTTCCATCCACCCTGTATTTGCTCCAACTTTGTCCTTAGAATAATTGAGTGGCGTCGCGTCTTTGTGCTAGGCGATTTCAATGCGCCGCCACGAATCAACCGCGATTCAACCGGGGACATTTTATTACCTGTTGGCACAAAGTGAAACACCGATTTCACGGGACAAATTTATGACCGTCATAAAAACTTTCTGAAACTGTAACCGCGGAGCTTCAACGTAATACGATTTAATATTCATCGAACTGCGATTAATTCATACCCATGACGGATAAAATTCTTCATACTTTAATGACGTTAACAAACGACTCCCTATCTCTATCTCTCTTTGTGTATCTCTATCCCTAATGAAATGTATTTAATGCATTTGATATTCACTGGCTATTTAAAGTGGAAATCCCTGTCTGAAGTACGGAGCGACTTTACCCTGAAACTGCTTTTAAAAATATTACTACGAGCTATTATTCGCACAGAGAACGCATTTGCTTTTCGACGGCGAACATGACGTAATTTGCGTTTCACCGGTTTAATTTAAATGCAGTAAAAGGGAATGGAACGTTGTTATATTCCTTTCGAGTGTGCATAAACGAAATTCATTTGCCGGGAGAGAAGAATGAATTGCGAAAAAACATTAATCAGGGAAGTTATCCGTTGATTCGTTTCGTTTCGATGTTTAAAAAGGGCGTGTAGGATGTACAAAGGATACTGCTTCGTTCATATTATCTGCAACATTAGTATCAACGATATAATTCAAGCAACGTGTACAGCAAACACCCATTTATAGCCATTGCAATTCTGAGCAGTAAACTGTATTCGTAATTACCACCCAGTGATTTTCGTGGTTTCCGCGCGATTCGCAAAAAACGAGCCATGAAACGTCGAGAGTTTTAGGCAACCATTTCACCCCTCGATGCACCCGCGAATCGACAGTTGACAAAATTAATCCTTCAAACGAACGTTTCTTCGGACAATGCGCTCATCCGGCAACTGTCGGGCACAAAGATAGCGTCGCGAGTCGCGCCGCACCAAAGCAGGCATTTCAATGTTATTTGACGAGCGATACCGCAAATTCTGCCCGCGAAATTGCATAGAAACGAATTCGTGTCGTGCGTTCATTCTACATTTATTGCTAATCCCCCCACGAATTGGCGATTCATCATTTGACGCGCTATACACGGGGAAACATTCTCCCTCCCGGCCGTCATAAATCAACCCGTACATTATTTAATTTTGTTCGAACCGACCGAGCAAATTTATTATTAATTACATGAAATGTAGTTAGAGCATCCCGCGGTGTACGAGCAATTGCAAGGCTTCGATAGATATATACATACATATAATTCTGAATTTTCCTCATTTTTTTTTATTTCATGCGAATTTAAGTAACAGGAAAATAATAATTTCAAATAATTTCAACATCGATACGAAATAATATGTAACTAATATCGGATGTTTCGAGACTTTAATGTAAAGTCGGAATTGTGCGTACGCGTGTTGATCATTCGCCCCATTCTCATAAGAAACAAAAGGGAAGATTAATTAAGTTCCGTGCCACGTCGATAATCGATCATTCGTAACAATCTTTGTAACGTTACAGTATAGATACTTATCTTGCTGTAAGTACAGAAAGGCCAATATTTCTTTAGAAGCCTCTCGAAACGTCGTTTGAATGATCGAACACACTTTCATTGGAATACATATATGTATAGTCGCAGTGGACTAGTCGGCTGTTACTCAGACATACAGCAGTATCATAAATGATTTATAAGGTAAGACGATGGAAGATCACCCAATGTAAATTATTTATATTTTTTTCTAAAACATTATTTTTCACCAGATTCTAACGGTGCCATATTTAATTCACATTAATACCTGATGTTCATGCGTCTACATCGCAATAACCTGACAGATGACACTTTCAAGACCACAAGAACCCAACGATAGAGCACCTAAAACAAACCTAATCAACATCTAACTGAACTCTTATGTTAAAAATCTTTATTTCCTTGATTCTTTTCACTTGTTCCCACCAACACAAAAACGACTGAAATATTGCGATATCCACAGAGATACACGAAGACTTTAAACCCTTCAAGTTTTTACTCAATTCGAACAAAACTTTCGAAATCCTGGACAAAGAATAAATATACCGTCCCATTGCTGGGATTATTCTATTTGAACGTCCGACTGACTGTTCTGCGACACAACTACAAGCGACACGGTAACACAGTGTTAATCCATCATCTCCCAACGCAAATACAGAAAGGACAATATTTATGTAACAGCGGCTGCAAGGGAAAGTACATACCTAAGTCCGACAAGCAAAGCTGCCTCGAGATATAAAATTCTCCGTGGATGTCTGTAAATTACGGCGGCCTAAGAAGGAAACGTCCCGTTTCATTTCGAAACTGGAGCAACGGCCGCGGCAGAAACGACGGTCGAGTAGCGCGATCGAGTTTGATGTACCGTGGCAATCGAAGTGAAAAAGAAATTGGCAATGAATGTCCCCCCTTCCCCACCCCCTGCATCGATCGTCTGGCATCGAGCCCCGTCGAATAGAAAAAACGTGATAGTTCGTCTTACCTATTGCCGTTGCTGCGCCACACTCATCACTTGAACGCGCAGCCGATCGTGGATCCTACGACGAGTGGAAAGCTGCTCACTTTTTTCCGGATTCCCAACGGTTTCTCTCTCTCTCTTCTGTATCCTTCCCTTCAACTTACGCGTCGCTTCCACACGCAATGATACAATTTGTCACTCGCGAACAACCGTTTAACGGAAAATCTGATCGAACCCTCTTTCTCCCTCTCTTGTTTAGCCGACACGAAGCACACACGAATTCAACGAACACACGATACCGGGCCGGCTGTTATATCTCTCGTTTTCCCCTCTATATCTCACCTCTGTCGATTTCCCAACGATTGATATATCCGATCGTTCAAGCGCGAAACAACACTCCCCTATTGTTATATCCTCGCGACGAATCGGTACACGATTGTACACCTCTTCCCGGGTTTCAACCTCGGAGCACCTCTAAGCCCCGTTCGCAATGGTCGCTGTTCGCCCCCCTGCCGTGAGTGCCTTATGTCCTCCGCCGTCGCTAATTAGTTTCGAACACAACCGCGATAACGGCAGTCGTCCGGGGGTATTTTAATTAAAACGGAAAACCGGGGAGTCGTACGCACAGCGCACTTGACCTTCCTCGTGGGAGATTTAATTGAAACCCCTTCGATAACGGGCCGCGACGGTTACGCGTATGTGCGTCGATTACCCGTGCACACGTATCTCGCATATTCGACAATCTTCCGCGGGCATTCCAGACCGAATCGTTACGAGTCGCTGCGAGATAATCGATCGCGCCGCGCTTTCGATTCTCGATCGAGCGTCACGGGACCACGCGATGTAACGGCACAGTGCGGTCCCCCAGGATCGTCTTACGCCAACCGTTCGGACGTCTTAACCAGCAAAAAAGTAGGGACAGCTGAGCACCACCAAACAGTGTCTTCTTAGAACCGTGGCTTCCAAGAATTGTGTCTTCCAACAAGTGTTATCCAAGAGCGTCACAATAAACACTGCATACTTTTTTTCTCCAGTTACAGTAACACACTAGGTTTACCACACACACACACATACACACTTCGCTCTTTAATACGACGCTTAGTCGTTCAAAATTCGACTGTCACTCTAACCGCATAACGGCCACGAGCTCACCACCAATCCCGTGTCAGCCGACGGTTAAACGGTTGTCAGTGCGGCACGCGTGACATACACTCGCGTTTAAAATAACGAGTCATCCGTAAACAATCATTCGACGTGAAATCTTCGGCCTTTTTTTCTCTCACTCGTTCGCGGACGTTGGTCTCGTGATTAGTGCCACATCACCGTGATGAATCCTCGGTAAACGTCGACCGTCCGGTTACCACGACGAAATATAACCGTTCCGACACCTCGAGGTAAAATTATCCTGAGTGGACGAGAAATATTGCGCGCGTGTATTACGCGTATACGTGTGTGTACGTGACGGTTACGAGGCAAGATCCGACCGTGTCGCGGTGCGATAGCGAACTGACGTCCTGACGGGTTGCAGCGCCCCAACGGCGGTCGTCCGGCGAACCATCCGCCACCGTTTCACCGCAGGGGACGCGCCACCTCCCCCCTCCTTCACCCGAGCCAGCAGCACACTTCTACGCCCCACTACACCTGAAGCTTCTAATCGCAGTCAGGCTTGTTGTACGATACAACTCGTATCATGCACGCGAAAACTTTCGAAGCTCTTTTTGGGATCGACCGTGGTAGGATGAAGTTCTTTTTTCGAAAGAAAGGTAAGGTACTACGTTTAGTATTATAGAATAAATATTGAGCTGTGTGGAATTTAAACGAGAAACTTTCGGAGGTCCTGTTGGGACCGCAACTTTCGTGGAATCAGCGTGAAGAATATGAAGGTTTTGAAACTTTTTGCAGACGGTGAGTGTTGTTAATAGTCGTTGAAACTTTTTGCAATTGTTAGGTGTACCGATTACGAATACAGTAGATTTCAGAGATCGCGTGATTTCTTAATAATAGTACTCATTGCTGTTTAATAGACTGCGCCATTTTGATTAAAGACGAGAGTGGGGAGATATGTTGAATGAAAACTGTATTATATACTATCTTGTTCGAAACAGAATAGGTTCATTCATACACCTAAGACTAAATTGTTGTCCGTCATGTTGCTTATGTAAGGATGACAGAATTTTATGATACAATAATGTCAGACTATAGGAAATTGGAGAGGGTTAAACGAATTTGTAGTTTGATGAATCTAAATTCGTAGAATCCCTGTTTGTTTGTAAATTAAGATTCTAACAGTTATGCATTCACGTGACCTAAATGTATATATTTACATTACTAGCATTGTTGTTTAGTTCTTGCTCGCTAAAGCAAAGTTAAACACGATAAACCTAGTACTGAAATGTATAATTAAGCAAAGAGCCGGAGGTATACGCCGGCAATGCATATTTTTAATAATGAAACAGTTAATTACATTACGTCGGATTCTATATTCACCGTCAGTTTTGAACTGATGTTTGTTTTATCCACCGTGCTATATATGGGTTGATTCAAAATTTCCAAACGTATTCCGTGCAGAAACATTAAGTATAGATTGGATGCTGAATAATAATCTGATACATTTTGCATTGTATTTTTAGATATTCTAATTTGCACTTATTTGACGGTGGCTGTAATAAATTTGTTATTCAAAGCGGCGTTCGAGCCGATTAAACCCGAAAGCCCTGATTTAAAATAGAGCGAACGATTTATATAATCCCTTAATCAATACGCTCTAAATCATCTCTTGGACAGAATAAGGTCCACCCTCAGATTTTCGAGCACGTACATGCATACAATAGAGTCGCGTTATTTGAGTCCATCCCTTGTTACCTTTAAATTACTTTTACCCCTAGAGATCGATCGTTTCGAATAACCATAAGACCTGAAAACTCTAACTTTAAAACAAATATATATATATATATATATATATTACTATACGATATTGCTCTACATTCTCCAGTTCCAATTACGAATAGAATCAGTATGCTACGCGATATAACCTATGCCAGCAGAAAACAAAGCTGAACACCTGTGTCATGGTCTAATTTCCAATTAAGACGTTATTAATACCGGGGACCAGAGTAAACGGCCATTGTATCTCATGGATTATATTACAATTTACGTTTGAATCTATTCGCGTGTAGAAACTCCGACCATAAGCGGCTAAATTTCTGAAATCTCTATTCCGTCTGCGTATTCACGTTGAATTAAACGAGGCACAGGAATATTCAAGCGGGCATGCGTTCCAAACAGTAGAAAAGAATACATAGTTGGCAAACATTTCATAGCCTGTTAGCAGAGAGCATCATAATAAACTCGCTTCTCTATGTCCGAGCACGTTTCCGAAAAAGTATGCACACATATCCCGGTAACATCGCTAAATTTCTCTGTTACGACAAAAGCCTTCTCGCGATCGATTTTCGAACTATCACATGTCGTGACCTTGAAGACGTACGACTAATAACCATTAAGGAAAATACTACCGTCGAAATGGTCCGATAACTAATTCATAAGTCACTGTTGTCGTTATCGATCACGACCGTGGCACTGGGAAATTTATATAACAACATTCAAAGTCACTAACCCTCACGAACGAACATATCCTGCTGACCCCTGAAAGGTTGTTACCGCCGATTGTTTCGATAAAACTTTTCACCGAGGGGGTGAAAAAAGAAAAGTTGAGCAGATGGGCATGTTTACTTAACAAGCGCGAAATTCATGGACACGAACGGTTTACCCTCTTACCCTTGGAAGGGCTAAAAGGTGGGAGAGGAACAGAGGGTGGCTCGTTTCACACAGCAGCGCCCCGGTTAATTACTAGTTACTAGTAACAGGAGTTAGGAACGTTTAGCTCACAGTTCACGCCATCCAACAAAAGCTTATACCGTTACGACGAACTATTCCCATTGCTAGCTTAGATTCAGCAGTGAGGCTTCACTGGCGTCGAGATTCCTATTACTTCGAAATCATATCACCTGGCGAAACCACCTTCGAGTTAGTAGTTGCCGAACTGTAGCCTAGCTTAGTTTACAACATAATTATCCCCGACCACTAACTTTCAGGTACGAATTAACAAAATATATTGCTGTTCGAATGTTATTATGTGTACCACGCAGCTACGCGTCGTAACTTCGCGAATATTACGCCGGGAATGTTAGGAACTCACGTGTGACTAAGTTGGACGTGGGGAACTTCAATTCCAGGAAGTGACGAAATTATTGCTTCAACTGCCGTCGATCGTGATCGTTCTTGCATCCAAATCGTTTACTCTGGGCACTTTAGCTTAAATCTTCATACTTTCACCGTGGACAATCATACAATGCTTGCGACGAAAGAATCTTTCTCTTAAAATGTGATGCTACAAATGTGGGTACACATATACATACATATTACTAATGGTATATTACAATTTTTTCTTCTGTTATTTACAAACCATGGAAAATCTTCAAAGAATTATCAACAACACAAAAAGACAGTGTCCAAAGAAGTTGTCGCCAAACTGTACTGACTTTTAGCTATCCGAGTAGGTCAGCTGCTCAAAAAATGATTCAAAATATTTCTGAAAGTGCACTTTTTACAAAAATAACGGGGTGTACTCCGTCGCTTATAAAAGGGCAAGTGGTACACCTTATGCAGGTATACGGGGTGTGGAGGGGCAAGTAAAAATGGGATATCCCGTGAGCAAGGGCAGCAATTTAGCTGGCGAACATCCCTTGTCGCCTTTGGCGAGGCTTCCAGCCTCCCGGTGCCCTGTACTACTGGACACAACGTTCTCAGTTGGTTGTATCCACACGCGTATAGTTACATTGGGCTTTGCGCCGCCTACGCGTGCATGTAGACCGTACGGAATGACGATACCACCTACACTAAAGCGGTTAGACCCAGGTTGGCATCCGTTAGCCGTGGACCATACACACGTAGATTGGATCGGACATTGCACGCCGTCAGCTCAGTTTCTGAACAAGGAAACTGCGTCCACCGCCACTATGCTGACCAATAGGATACGGACTAACGCGACCGCCCGTACATTTCGGCTATCGAGTCGTAATGTACAGTACGAAAGGCAATCTAGATATCTCACTGACAAGATCGCGCTGGAATTTCTGTCAATTGCGGACGCCACGTCGCCGATCGACCGTATCATTCGATCATTAGGGGATCTGGCCGATGTGACACGAGTCTTGCACCTGTTTCGGAACGGACGAGCACGGGTAAATTGATTAAACCTAATTTAGGGTTTTCGCGAGATTGTTGTAGGTGTATTGACGTCTGGAATGTCGTCATCAACAATCCAATGCTGCATTATATATTGCAGGTACAACAGCACACGTATCAGAAACTCCATCAATATATCAGGTTTACGCGAACTAACCAAACTCGAAGGTGACCAGAACCTTACAAAGTTTTATCCCGTGGACGTCCACAAACTCTCGTATATTTACTTAGCCCGACGCGTCGTCTCGAACAAAATCGATTTCTTCCCCGCTATCATTCTACTCCCCTAATGGTTCCTGTAATTTAATTGCAGGTGAACACGAACCTCCAAGAAAATATAGCGCCATGTTTCGCTCGCTATTCCGGCATGGATCCGACGCACCGCTGTTAGATACCGCGATGGTGACAAGATTCCACCAAGATTTGCTATTTCCGCGAACACACCGTGCACAGTTCATCGTACGTAATCGACAGTGCAACGTTTTAAACGCTAACAAGACCGCCAATCACCTTCATTTGCATTCGTTTACTGCTCGTGACATTATCCCAAGACCTGCTAAAATATTCCCTCATTAACCACCACTAAAGAATCCCAGGCAGTCGTTCTCCAAAGAAATCTCATTTCAAAATAACAAACATAATACGATCCTCGACAGATTTTGTAACTTACGGTTAAATGGTCTTAAGCTAACTTACGCGAGGCACGTGCCTCGAAATAGGAAACTCTGAAATATCCCACGATACTGTACAACTCCCGCATTCGCCAGTTTAAATTACATTCGTATTTCCAGTCGGTGCAGATCCCGCGAAATTCACGGGATAATTCGCGTTCGCGCGTCAAATTATCCTTTCACCGGTGTGAACGAATTTACCGTTTCTTAACGAACGACGATACAGGATCGTGTGCGCCGCGTCTCATTAGTTTCCCCGGTAATTTCTGAAAGGACAGCGATACGAAAAGCGTTTTTTTCAAACCGTCACGGGACTACTACCACGACGCACGCGATTCCCCCGGTCGTTTTCATCGTCGTACGTTTCTAATGAAAGCATCGAGAATAAACGATTTCGCGTCCCTTTCAACGACGAGCTGTATATCTAATGCCAAGAGCGAATTCGCGGGACTGGGAGGGGTCGTTTAACTGAAAGAAGAAGCTTGGGGTATTACGGTTGGGAAAAAAGTACGTGGTAACGCCGATCCACTCGAGGATCCAGCCACCCACTGGTCGTAGATTTCAATTTCTCGCGAGATGAATCGGTGGCGAACCTGAGGCGTTAAGCGGAACCGTGTTAAACGAGTGGATTCGTGGGACGACTAGTTGCTTCCTTCTACCCATTATCTTTTTTTCCCGTAACAACCGGCGTAAGTATGCGGCGCCGTTGCTCGTCGTTCCGCGGGACGGAAAAATCGAACGGTTAACGCGTCTTTATCGGTTCCGGACTCCCCGGGGCGTGTTACTGGACCGTCTCGTAACGTTAAATTTCGAGAAGAGCAAGCCGAGTAGAAGGTTACAGTTTCCAGATCAGACGAACCGAAAATTTGTGAATCGGAAGAAAATTCATCGGGAATCTTGATCTTTACGCTCGGATGCACGGGAACTCCGCGGTTCGGTTTATTGAACTTTTCGGAACGATCGGGGAATCTACAAGTGCAAAGTTACAACGTGCAAACAGTCGAAATTCTACTTGCAGTTTCTTCGTGAACTGTTTAACTTCCCTCTATCTGCTTTCTTTGTCCACTCTGACTACGGAGGCGTATATATATGCCCCCTAAATTTTTATTACTCCAACACATTTACTGTTTTACTAAACTGATCTAACATATAATTAAAATTCTTTTTATTTGTATATTTTTTATTAGCGACTGACATAAAATTCAATGACCTCGATAACACCATTTTCAGTGCGTACAAAACTGATTGTAATATTCAAATCGCTTGGCGTGCACGCTACTACTAACTCGCAATTGTTTCTGGGCTCAAGCAGACATATTATAATCTGTCATTTATTTTTCTACATGATTTAATAATCAATATACTAAAACGTACGAGGCTAATCTTTCCCCTATACATGATCTTCTTCGTTAACCGACCAATTGGCGTGCATCTAATGCAAGCCAAATGCTCCCGATCGACAACTGAAACTCCGAGTACGTACTAGCTGCAATCTCAAACTACGCCTATGTTCCGAATAGTAACTAATTTCTACCTAACTACCTGTTCTTTTGTGCAGTTTCGAGCTCATTACCACTGAAAGCCTGAGAGTGACGCCTGTCCTGATGACGACTGTAATTATTAACCGAATCTTGCCAGCCATTTCACGCGATTTATCGATCGATTACCCGTGTGGCAAAGAACAAACGCTAGGTTGTCGTTCTTCGCTGCCACTTCGAAACCGTCGACGTTGGCCGCGGACGTTAATTCGCGAATCAGATGCAAAATTAGCAAACGTGCGAATGCGCTGTCGGTGACGGATGACGCCATAAATTTCCTCCACGTGTAGATCAAGCATTCATATATATGGGTGGTGAGGGGCAACAAAAGGGTGGGCGAAGGGGTGTATGGAGGTGTAACACGCGGGTTTCGTCGACGCCCGGCACCGCGATGACTGCTTGTCACCTGCTGCCACGGCAATTGTCAGCTTACGCGGTACGACCAGGTATTCTCATATACGAGGGCCGCAACACGGTTAACTCTAATAAACACGTCGTAAACTGGCATATTATACATGTACACCGAGCCGCCAACGACACGCCATAACGTGGGAAATTAACAAGTGCGGCTCGACCCCCAACGCGACGCGTGCACACACGCCGTGCCGCGTCTCCCTCGACGAACCATTTGACGACGAAATTCCTTATCGTTCATTTCACCGACAATGGAATTTAACGTGTAGTCCCCTGTAACGACGATGTACCGTTGCGGCTAATGAAACTCAACGTTTCCCTCGTGCTTAGATAGACTTCCCTCGCGACGAATCAATGCTGCGAGCACTCGCGGTGAATTTACTTCGAACGAATCGTACGGATTTTCTGTATTCGGTGAAATTTCGTTTGTATTTGAAATTTGATTCATTGTAGATTAGAACTTACGAACTGTCGAGCGTTTCATGTGGGGTGTCATCGAATTTGGTATAAAATAAACGAATGCATATGAGCTTGGCAATTATTAACTTTTGAACGTTAACATGCATCTCTTCGATACCATGGTGCGTGCGACGGAAAACTGCGAGCATAAAAGTTTCCTCATTAGATGGTTACATCCGGGTATGAGAGGATGGAAATTCTCGTTATCCCGTTGGATCCGCAGGATTCGATCTTCAGGTGGTTGCGACTACGTCTTGGTGACCCCTGGGAGTGGACTCCTTTTCGACGGGGACTTTGCATAATTTAGAACAGAAACTGCAACTGGCGAATTTAAATCAACGCCCCGTAACGGTCGAATGAGAAATTGCCAAGTTAGATTCCCACCGCGGCCAACTTTCCAGTAAAGAGAAAAAGAAATCTATAGTAATCTCTTATAAGTACGCCTCTCACGAAAGTCATCGCTTTAACAGTGTCTTTATTCGAGAATTACTAGATCATTCCCTCGATAATATCGTCAATGCAACTCTATATTTCTTCACTACACGTAACAAGTATTCCGAATAGCTCAATTAACCTAAGTACATATTTACAAGTACGGTACACTATATTACATTAATTGAGAACTTATAATGAAGATTAAAATTATAACTAGATAGTAAACCTAAAAGTCAGTTATTACTTGCCCTTAATGCTGTGAATACTCATTATTGTTATAGCCATTACTATAAAGTACAACCATCTACATAAATTAATTTCTACAGAACTCCCTGACTCTCACGATTTTTGCGAGCAGCCTATCCATACCTACCCCTCGCCTCATTGTCTTATTGTCTGAACAATGGAAACGGGCCAGGTACGTCGTAGACGATCCGTTATTCCCGACAAAATACTCGCTGCCGGAGTCTATCAAGTGTCGCGGAGTGAATAAAACATCGTTATTACAGTGGCTCGTGCTAAGTCGCTATCCAGACACTCGCAATCTAGCCAGGCCGGGCAATAATCATTAGCCATTAGCGGGGACGGGGGTGGATAGCAGAAGCGCGCAGGTAGCGAGTACTCGCGCGGAATGGCTCAGAGTAAAGCACTAAAGGGGTGAGCGAGAGAAAGGCCGGATGGGGTGGTGGCGGTGGTAAGGAAGGGGAACCAGGACTGGCAGAGATACGAGAGTTTAAATAACTCGGTGCCGAGGGTAGATAAGGAAGCCCATGCCAAACCAAGCCCGACGAAGTTGCACGGCGCGAAGTTGGCGTACTCGTAAGCACTATTGTTTCGCTTATTGCGTCGATTGCTTTGGATTTCGGCATAAGCACGCACACATACACACTTTGTGTGTTTCTCTGCCGATAGAGGCTGCCCCCCCCCCCATCTTCTATCCTGGCAACCTTCCGCCCCCATCCACCGTCTTTCTCCCGAGGTTTTCCTGAAATGGAGCGAGATCAGAGTGGAAACTGCATTTAACGCGGCGTCCCTTCTGTTGTGGTTGTACTCCCTGATTTAGAGGAAAACTTGGCCCACTCGGGTTAAGACCGCGTCCCAACTTGCGTCTCTCCTCCGCGTTCCCGAGTCGAACTTGATAGAAATCAATAAATTAAGGTGTAGTTAAATGTACGGTATCGTCCGGAAGTATCTTACATTTGTTTCACGTATGGATGTGACATGCATGTGATTACGATTTCAATCAGTTTAACGTCTGCACTGTTTCGGTTAGTTTGGGTCAACATAAAAATGTTTGTAAGTCGGTTATTTGTATTTGTTACGAGATAAATGATCGACTAAACTGTAGTTCGCACGGTGCTTACGCTGAGGTTTGTGTACAGACGAGTAAACGGTGGATGTCAGGAAAGAAGAATAGTTATAATCAAATTCGGTTCGGACGGTGCAGTGGGCACTTTGTGCGCTCGCTGAAACGGAAGTATAAAAGAAAGTTCGCTGCGACGGACAGTTGAAAGTGATGCCGAAAGTTGCACCAACAGGGTCAGAAAACAGTCGTTAAAGCAAAGAAGCTGTTCTTACATCGACGCCGATAGAACCGTCAGAGAGGAAGGAGGTTAAAGAAATAACGGGTATCGTCAACTTCACCCCTTCGTTTCTCTTCTCGATGCGACGACAGTAGCTTCGTCGTGTTTCAACGCTCGTGGGTCTACAACAAATAGTGGCCACTCAAAGAATACGAACAGTTATTATGGTACTCAGATACTTGTGACTAGTAAGAATTATTCTTCATTATAATGATAATTAGGAACCAATGACGGACATTGAGGTCCTTTACTGTCCCTTTTCGGGGATTTTAGGGTTCCTCAAGGAGCCTTGAATTCTCGTTAGGTTCCCTTGGGGAAACTTGGGGAACTTTGGGAAACCTTCTGAATTCTTCGGAGAGCCTTCCAAGTTATTGTGAACATTAAGTTATTTTGTAAGCCTTTAGGGTATTTGAATACTCTCTGAGTCCCATTGATATATTCAGACCTCTAATACCTTTTTCTCTAAAAACTCGTTGGGGAATCTTGGGTGACCTTAGGGACTCCCATAGTTCCCTGTATTCCAAGAAATGCAGAACTAATTCGTCAGCCGAGTCATTCAATCATACCCCCCTCGTTCACAAAAAGCAATAAGGGGATCCATCGTAAATAGGAGTCTAGTACTAAATCGTAACACAAGGCTTCTCTTTTTCCCCGCCACACGAACACAAAGAGTTCGGCGCGAAAAAAATAAAAGTGGCCGGCAGAGCCGAGGGGGCTTTCGATGAGGCCGCGACAGTCGGCGGTGTCATTAATTTCCACCTACGATCCCCAGGCCGATCTATTGGATCACAATCAGAGGCTTATCGCCCTATCCATTTCCGGTATCCTCTATCGGTCCTGACCCTCTCTGACCCTCTCTGACCCAGTACTATTCTATCGGTAACGTCGGGTGCTTTTGTGCTTTCACGAAGCGCGCGGCGGAGTGCCGGCTGGGAATTTCACGTGTAAATCCGGGGCTAGCACGCAGGCAGGGGGTTCCAATCGTCGCAGTCCCGAGACTGATACAATGGACAATTTGTCAACGAGCCTAACCGACGCCAGAGAATGGCTCTGCCCCCGCCGGTCTTTGCGGGCCCACCCAGCGCATGTTAACGATTTAAGCACGGCCGCTTTTGTAACACGTAAATTAATTAACGTCATGCAAGTCGAGTGATATTTCATGCCGTGTCCACACCGGCCAAATCGACGCGGATGGTGGTGGTACACTCCATTGATTATGACCGATCGATTGATTACTTCGGATACCGGAATACAACGGCTGGATCGAGCTTCGGACACATCAAAAGTGCTCTTTTCATACCTGATCCGACGATTGTTACGGGAATAATTACAACGACGTGGACAGAATTCGGTGTGGCTCGGGGTTTAACGAAACGAACGAACGAACCGCCGTTCTGCAGAACAATAAAAACCTCATCGACCGTGTAATACATTTCGTCACGTCGACCATAGCGATTCTGTCGCGTGTGCGCGCTTCATAATGAATCGTATATTTATTTTCGTTGTTTAAAAGAATGATAAATACGCGGTTCCGCGGTGTTTACCACGACGGAACAATTATACGCGGGCTTGCCCTGTAAACGCATGCTCACAGAGCGGGAATACGCGGAGGAATTTGAGTTTCTTTGTCGATGGGCAACGGTGAAAAATTCAACGTAACGAAATACAATGGAAATGATTTTCGCCTCGCGGAACCGGTTGCCCGCGAAACGATGTCAACGATAGAAGAATCAGAACAGACTTCCGTGGAACGGGGCGTTGTTTAATCACCGTCCGCGGAGAAACGGAACGAGAAAAACGGGGAATCGCGAGAAGAATTAATCAGGGCGAATCAACATTCTCGCAATCACGGGAAGTCTGTGAGTGCCCTCCTCCCTTCTCTGTTTTAAACGTGAAATTAATGTAACGAGTTCGCTACGACAGACATATCTACGTCATGTAATAAGAACGATGATGCATAGGTGCGAACGATGAGGACAGATTGAAAGATAAATCAACAGAGACTTCGTATCCTGCATCACCAGTTCCACTATTCACTGGAACGTAATATGACGTTGCTTAGGTCCATACTGACACTCCTTCGTCATTTTGTAAATACATTTTGGAATGTACTAGTCCAGGATCCGGTATCATTTTACACGTAAATTGTAATACAAATATCTTACTGCTTAACCCCTTGCCCTATAACATCGAGTCAGACTCGTGTTGACGATTTCAAAATCGATTCAACACAGAAGAATATTATTCGGTTTTCTTCGAGTCGAAGTGAAATGCCACGTTGCTGGCATTAACACTTTGACTGCCACATCACCCAAATATGGGTGACACGTACATTGCAAAGAAGTTGGATTATTTCAATATCGTTATAAAATTTTTGCGTAAAATTAAGGTCGTAGTATAATTTAAAACAAGACCAACAGCCTCTATCAACTACACGCGTATACTTTTGACGATTTCTGACTTAAAAAACGAAATAGAGTGTGTCTGGCTACGTACGGCCATTTTCACTGTGGCAGTCAACGTGTTAATAGTAGAGGTAAATTCGTAGGACATGCGTGTATACACGCTTATAGCACCGAAAGAGTTAAATACTCCTTCAACTAACCAGAAACATTGGAACATCAAAACTGTTCACCTCTTTCCACCCAAGAGATAACCACGGTGTCTGTACGATACATCGGCAATAGCTCCCCTCGCAAACTTCGCCTATCCAATTAATTTTCATCCAGGTCGAACCACTGGCTGACAGAATCCACTAGTGAGCAACGACCGAAAACGGTTATCCTTCATCACTGTCTCATTTCTTTTCCGCGAAACGCTTACCTCGACTGGACGCTATCTCCTACCCGAAGTGTACTCGTTGATTCATAAACCAGTCTGGTGATAGGCGGTTCCACGGGCCGTAAATCTTTGCGTCGCCTGCAACGAAACGGGTGTTAACGAATCGACGTCTAGCGACGCAAAAATATCGATTTCACAGTGACAAGGGGGGACCAAAACCAAACACTCCCCCTGTAGTGGTCAGTTCGCCGCGGTTTTCGCCGAGGACTCGTTTAACAGAGCCACGATACCAGGCGGTGTATCGTGGGCTGCTATCTAAATAACGTAATCGACAGCCACGGAAACTATTTCGATACGGCGACAGGTACATATCTGCCCCCCATATCGGCATTTCATGATGTATACGCGTAGGTGGAGGGGAAGGGGTCCTGGTATCCATGAGAGAGAGAGAGAGAGAAAGGGAGAACGCAGTTTCCCCAAAATGCCTGCACGCAATCGAAACAATGGCCCAATTGCGATTGCTGGCCTTCGAAGCCTACAATTTCCATTTAACGCAGTTGTCTGTAAGCTCGAATGTAATTCGGCGGCCGCGCGCGTGATTAGGTTTCAGCTGTACCAGCGTTTCCAAACGGATTTCGTCGTCTGCTACGCGCGTTCGTTAATACCTATCTCCCATACGCGCGCCGTGTGTAATTATGCCCGTGAAGCCTACGGTGCCGAAAAATGGAACATGTCCCCGTCAGACGGAGCACAATTGGTCCTGTTTCCAATTGATCGTGGAGGTCGATTCGAAGTCCAAGTGATTCGTTAGACGACGCACTTTTCACGGTGAAAGATAAAACCACCTTTGGTGAGTTTGTCGATTTTTGGAAACGACGATTCGCGATGTTCCTGAAATGCTTCCTGAATTACCGGCCATAGTTATAAAAAATCGATCGTATTTTTCGCAAAGAATCTAATTCCGATTTCGGGTACAATAACAAAAAGATACTGGGGCTATTCGCTGGCAAAAGGTCCAAAACACTATTGCGAGAGAATTATTGAGATGACACCGTGAATCGCGGGCGTGGGAAACTCGATTATTGCATGGCGCGCGGGTGTATTGAATTTCCAATTCAATCGGTGGATCTGCTACAATATATTACAACCGACTATGCGAAAATTCGGCTTAAAATGTCACCGGTATTGATCACGGGCGACCTGGCTCTCGAGCATTCAAAAGGGGAGATCTACCGCGGCCTCGAATTTTCGCATCTAGTTTCTACTGTGAATGCGTAGCTTACGAAAGATCAAGTTGAATTTCCCCTATAATGACGCAGGAAATAGCGTGAAAAATGTATTTATAATTTGCTTTCATTCGAGTACCCCACCCAAGTATACGACCCTTTGCGCGAAGAATATTAATGTCTGGGTACATAATGTATTCTGGGAACGTAAAACGCGAGCTTATTAATAACTAAATACACGAGATTATTCATTTCGAGCGACTATTGTGTACAGGACCTTCCAAGGATTTCGAATCGTGTGTCCAATTCATTTATTCTAATATTGAATCAATTACAGAATCACTTACAGTCTCAATTAGACCGATGGACGCAAGTATTCTAAGTATTCGTAGTACATACATTTCATGTATTATGCATAAACATTTAAAAAAAATTGCATTGTCTTAAAAGTATTACGAATTCCAGTAAATATCATTCCAATGAAAATTGATTATTTCCCTACTTTTAATCGGAAATACACGCTCATTTGATTCTGTCTCTGTAACCAGGTACTATTTTCATTCCCCTAAATAACAAGAAAAAATACACATTTACTGACCTAACCAATGGATCGACCGAACAGCAACGTACCTACAACATTCGAGCAGCGACACACACGCGACAAATTGCATGCGAAAAACGTGAAGACGCATACGGAATCGCTGGGACCAAGTTGTGCTAGTCGTATGGCGTTGTACGTGTTTTGATTAACGGACCACTGTTACCAGGTGAAAACTGTGCTCGAATGAAAGATACGGTTCACGCGACCACGGACCCGCATTTAATGTTTGGACAACGTCGAAACGAAGTTTGGACAGAAACGTAAATGCCCCGGCTGGTTTCGCTGCCGCGTGCGGCGCCATTCATTAACCTGTCTTCCGTATTCGAGATGTAAAATGACGGGGCGGCCTGGCGAAACTTTCAGAACGGAGATGCTAATTAATACATTTAGATATTCATGTGCTGGTATATATATGTGTATATATGTATCGAAGAAGTTTCGTCGGGCTTTTGCGGGCTACGAATTGCAAACAAAATGGCTACGTTCGCTTAAAGGGCAACGAGCAGGAACAATTGGCTGGTTGTCCAAGAATTTCTAAAAATCCAAAGAGGATTTATTTTTTCTATATGAACACCATCAGGTAAAATTCGATTCCAATGTAAAACCTAATAACAATCCAGACAATACAGTTTTTTTATCGATTCGGTAACTTTGTTGAA
Source organism: Dufourea novaeangliae (assembly GCF_001272555.1). NCBI lineage: Eukaryota > Metazoa > Arthropoda > Insecta > Hymenoptera > Halictidae > Dufourea > Dufourea novaeangliae. The sequence goes on along the minus strand of NW_015374174.1, from coordinate 74,390 downwards.
TCGATAATAAAGCAGCGTTCATACGATTACATATCTTCACCGAAAATCTAACTCACGCGTACGGTCACTTCCATATTTGAACGTGTAAATGCTGCTTTCGGCTATTAAGGATTCAACAAAATTACCGAATTGGTTAACAAATCGTATCGTTTGAACTGGATGTAACGATCTCTGGGTTTGCTGAAATTTTCGATGAAAATCGAGAACGAAAATGGACACGACCTAGGGAAATCGATAGACCGGTTCATTTGTTTGTCGCGGTGTTAAATAGCCTTCATAATTTTCGATAAAAATTCATAGGTGGAATAAAATGTTTGTTTAATAGGGACTGCACATTATTACGCTCGCGGCTGGAACGATGGTGGTGCGGGGTGATATACTGTTACCGATAGTTGTAGGATTACGTATTCAAATACATAACTGGAAGTTCGTGGATGTGTAATATGTGACATGGAATCCCTGCCTGGTCGTGAAGAGGATCGCACGCTTCACCGTTGCTCCTCCTTCTCACCTGTAGATAGTGCCCAGTAAATCGTGGTGCAGCTGGGTAGGAAATAAAATTTTTATATAAGCTTTCAGTGGTACAGTAACATTTCCTTTTTATACAAGCTTTTATTTTCAAGAAGATCGAGATTGCAAATCTGAGTGCTATAAATAAATTCGTATATTATTGAGCTCGTTTGTTCGTAAATTACGTGATGACTGGACTGCGGATTTTATGCATTTATAGCAAATTGAGCTTTGTGAAATACAGTAAAGGACACAATTTTTATCAGTTTCAACAAACGGAAAATATTATTTTAAAATTGTATTTATATTTTGTGCTATAGATTATTAAGTGTTTAGGAAAAATGACAATGAAGATGTATTTTCTCGGAAACCGCAGTTTGCATACCGTTGTTATAATACTTTATTATAAAAAAATCCACGGCCTAGTGATATAATAATTTTTCATAATAATATGATGTGAAGTCAAAATTACGAAACACGTAATATAGAATTCACTGAAGCACCCTGCATAATTCGGGCCATCATCTTAAATTTAACACATTAAACATGTGCTTAACACGTATTACATTGTACTAATTTATTCTACTCAATTAGCTGCGTGAGATTCATCATTTCTTACGTTTGCTTTTAATTACACAAATGTCCTCGGACGAATAAAGGAAAGCAAGCACCTCATCAATCCTAATTCCGTATCGCAACCACATCAGTGAAACTGATTCACATTCAAGAAAGAAACAACAAATTAACTTTATAATTCAATATCGCACACCGTTCTTTCATCCCCAGACCTGCCATTTCTATCGTTTTCAAGCATTCATGAATGTATCATTTCCAAGCTCCTGTTTCCAGTAGTACACGTCGCGAAATAAAAATTCCCAGTACACTCCGTTTCAGCGTACCAAAAATCATCCCGTAAGCGAGGCTGCTAAACGACACCTACGCTCGCGAATTAGCAACATTTTCAGACGCAAATTCGCCTCGTGTCGCATTCAACAGTCACCTGGTAGGGAATATCCAGGTTTTTTAGGAACGTTCTCTTTTTCACGAGGAATAGGCGACGAATATTGCGACCTAACGCAGGTAAGCAATGATTGTCGCGTTTTGACTCGTCAATATGGTCAGCAAATTGTTATAAACAGGGAATCCTAAACATTAAAATGTGCACAATATTTACTATCCTAAAAAACATTCTTTGTTGTATTTCAACGCTGACTTCCAGGGGCTCGCAGAAACCGTCTCATCAACAACGAGGTGACGGAATTTACATTTCCCCCAAAAATCGAGCACCTCCTGTTTGTTTAAATCATCAACAAAATGGCCGTGATTCGAATACGATAACAGCAGCAGCGGATGGAGGGGGTAGACCGTAATCGAAGGGGTAAACCGAGGGCCGAGGGTCGAGGATCCATCCGTTTGAGTGTACCATCGAGCTTCCGCGGGCTTTTCCAAGGGGGTTACCGGGCTGCTAGGAGATTTAGGGGCGAAGGGAGGGGCGAAAAGAGTTTGAAATGGAACGGAGCCGTGACTGAAGCAGAGAGAGCTCAGCTGTCGCGCGCAGCCCGTCCGTGGAGAATTCTAACGCGTACAGTCGTCGTTAAAAGTTTCCCGCCGTACCACACCGTTTCTCTGTGGGCGCTAATTACGCCCCGTGAAACTTTCATTACAAACCACGCGCGTCCCGAGCGACACACACAGTTTTCTGTTTTTTTAAACGGTCGGAGTAGTAGTCTCCCGCCATTCAAGAGCGATTCACCGAGTCGAAACATCGAAGATTTTACACAGGATGCCTCTATGTTAACCAGGTATTTATTCATTTTGAAATCGAATGTTGAATGAAAACGACGTCTTTAGGGCACTTCCCGGTCAAAAATTGTTAAAAAATTGAAAAATTGTTTAGTATACATTTTTAGTCAGTAACATCTCAAGATTACCAAATGAAATTTTAGAACGTAAATCCTAAGGGTGTAGATTTTACAGGCAACTAAACGACCCAGGGTCAGAGCACAGGTTACAGCTGCCGACATTTTTAATTAAGTTCTTCTCGAAACGCTTTCTTTGCACACTGTCGACACTGTAAAAAATGCAATTCTTGACAGATTCTAAAAATTCAAACGAAATTCTGTTCCTAATTACACTCGCTTCCGCTTCAACCACTGTTATGAATTTTGGAGCACACAGTTTTTTTGCGGACACATTTGTAGGACAAAAAGCTCATTTTCTCGAGAACTTTTTGTTTAACTTTTTGTGTAAATAAATTATGACTAGCTTCAAAAATACTGAGAATCAAAAATACCTGCCAGGGAAAATGTTGAACTTTTTACGTCTGCGACTTTCCATTTAAATATTTTAAATATATTAAACTTTTTATCTAAATAATGAGTTTGCCCATCTCTGGTACCGTATCATTAGTCACGAAATTCTAATAATAAGAATTTATTCGTCCGTTTCGGTCAATGAAATTCTGAATCATATCCACCCCGTTGTACACGGAACAACGTGCACGCGAACCCTAAATTTCCTCGAACTCCTACGTTCCACCCCGATTCGAGTCCCGTTGTCGTACCCGCGCGCAGTCTTCTACTCTCCACTCGATCCCCCGATCTGTCCGTGGAAGGTAATTCCTCGCACGCAAAGTGCTCTCCCCCCTGTTGCAGACTCGGGGGTTTTCATTTCGGAGAACGAGCACGCATGCCCCGCGCACATTGTTTTCCTCACTCGCAGCTCTTTTGTAATTCTCTGACTCTAGCTGACTCCCTCGTACGTCCCTTTCTCCCGATTGTATTCATCCCCCCGGCGCGCACGCATCTCCTCGACCACCAAACGCATCCCCTCGATAACTGTGAGTAGAACGTAATCAGTCCTTCATCATCGCCGTCGTAACCAGACCGAGCCGATCAAAGAGCCTACTCAGCGACAAGGGGAACACCTTAGAAAAATACGCCGAACCGACACGTCTGAAGCTTTCGAGGGGTTAAAATCTTGTTGTCTCTCTCCCTCAACGTGCTGCAACTTTATGTGGATGACATAAAGTAGATAACATTAAATCGAAAAAATAGAGAAACAAAGGATAATAAAACATCCTTAGACCATATTCCAGAAAATTATATATTATAGGGGGAACATTTCACGCGCAAGGAAAGCACAATTGAAAAAGAAAAAGCTAACACAGTTTCATACCATTTTTCCCCTATTCATCTTTCCCCGTATCTCGATATCGCAGTCTACTTAAAACCAAGCGAACCACGGTCGCGTTCCCGTCGAAGGGAACTGTTCAGCGTAGCGTTAAACAACGTTTATTAAACGTCATTTCGCCGAAGCTGAGAGGAAAAAAAAATTGAAGGGGGGATCCCGTGTTCCCGTTTTATCATCTTTACCGGGCGATACAATAAAGTTACAGGGGGAGGAACGTTTGCCCGTTGCTCCGGGGCACATAGCGCGGCCCCGATGAAAGATGCAAGACTGATAAACGCTGAAAAAACGACTTACCGTTCGTGGATTAATCGTGTATCCGTTTCAGAGAGGGGGGCCGCACCGGTTCCGCGGGTTGGAACGAAGCGGAAAAAATTAAATAGCTTCAGCTACGCTTCTTCGGCTTTCGAGACCCGTGGTTTTTTCATTCGTTTTGTCCGCTCACGCGCGCGTACGAGCGCTGGGCACGGTTTTTCCCCTGGGAATAGAAGAGCAATCACGTGACTCAAATCAGCACACCGCGGTTTTAAGGCCCGTTTACACGGTCAAATAATTTGCACAAACTGACTGGTGCATTCACATTTCCATAAACAAATCGCTGTGTCTAAATGGAAGCTAACGCAAATAAATTACCACTACTTTTACTATTGTTTAATTTGTAATAACTAGGATTGTGGATGTTTATGCATTTGTAGCAATATTTTAACATGCAAAATGTAGTAAACTTATCAACACAACAAGACATTTAATACAGGAACTAAATTTCTATCTGATCTCCACGTTTGTAAATTAATTTTCAAAAAAATAATTCCTTTGAAGCAATTTTTTTTTTCGCATCGGTTTGTCATAGAATTCTCGGATGAAGACGCGTTCCGAGAGCGACCATGCAGCTGCCGTATCGCGAAAGCATCATCCCCTGAATTTCCGGTCTCAATAACTGCGCGCGAGTATTTAACGGCCAACGTTTATTCTCCTGGTCGGTGACGCCTAATTAGGATTCACCTGTTTCGTTACGACCTCTCTCCTCTGCGTTAACCTCCGCGTTTCCACCCCCTCTGGTTACCAGCACGCGCCATCTAAAAACAAAAGAACGTCGAAAAGAACGAAGTCGAGGTATCCATAAATTACGAAAACCTGTTCTCTTCGTTTCTGCTCGCGGAACGCTCGGCCGCGACGTCGAGTTGTCGTTGCTGTTTACAGCAATAATATGGGTTTAATTGCGACGTCAACGTCACAGCCAACTCGTACGTTTCAACTGCTGGAATAATAATTACAGCCTGGCATCTCTCTCCCTCTCTTTCTCTTTTCCTCTCTCTGTCTCTGCGACGGCAACAGCGGACTACTGTGCCCACGTTAACGCGAGTTAGCGAGGAAAGAAGGTGGGAAAGCTGATTCGCGAACGTGAAAACTGACGAACTGTTAAGCAAACGCATGCTGGATTTAATTCCGTCCCTTGGCTGGGCTCGCGACCCTTCGCGGGAAAACCACGTTTTTAATATGGTTCCTTGACTGTGTCTATTTAGCCGGGAATTTGAATTCACATGGAATTTGTAAAGGTACGGAAATTTTCATACGTTTACTTGTTACGGATGTAGCGTGTGTCTTCGAGTTAGGTGGATAAAGCGATGGGATCGTGGAATATACAGTGATTCACAGATTTCTTCACGAATGGTTGTTAACTTTATTTGACGAAATTACGTACTAGACTGGGAATTTTATTTTGAAACAGAAAAATTTATCACTAAAGTATGATAATAAAGGTGTAAAAATAATAAAGGTATGTAAACAGAAATTTCATATCGAAAATTGCTGGGCTTTTGTTATCGTAACTTTGTACTAAACGGTATTTATGTCGTGAATAAATAAGTAAATAAAAATAAATAAATAAATAGAAATTGTTATATTTATTTGTTCTTTTGAAAGTATGTGAACAAATATGCAAGTCACTGTACACTACCGGCCAAGTGTATGGGACCAGGACTGATAATTCATGAAAGAGAAAAATATTGTTCTACAAAGATTTGACAAAAGTAATGTGATAAAATTGTTCATCGACCAATCAAAGTAGTTCTAGTGTTAAATTACATTCCGCAAAACTAATTTCCGAAACTGTCCACAAAACACCTAACAGAAACCAGTCATCAATCACAAGATCTCTTCTATCTCTCTTCCCCATCCAAGTATCACTTTCTCACCGGTGCTCTAAATATTCCAACGGTATAAATTCCAACTGCGATTCATACATCGTAAAATACGAAAGTATTTTCACGTTTATCTGAACAACAGGGAATATCCAATAACCAACCGAAAAGGGATTCTCGAAGGAACGATCGTAAAGCGGCTCGGAGACCGAATATAGAGTACGCAAAGCGGAACAAATTACCAATTCGCTTGGATGCTCGTTTCGAAACACAAAACGTCGAGCAGACGGGACACGATCGAGCCCGATCGCGTATTGTTATTGACAAATTGCCGCCCATTGTGCCGCCTGTACGCGTATACACACCGCTAATACGATTTTGCCCCGTACGATCGTTGCGTGAACACGAATATTACATTTCACGTTATTAACGGGATAGAAAGAGGGCGAAGGCCATTCGCGTCTCTCGGTTCTTGTGATTAACTGCGCACGGTTCTGTTTCGAAACCGCTGGTACCCGAAGGAGCCGTATTTGCTTGAAACGGAGCACGGGAGAAGGAAAAAAAAAAGAAAAAAAAGAAACCGTAGAGAAACCGCTGAGCCAGAGAATTCGGTGGAAAACCGAGGGACGGGACTTGTAAACAGGGTCCTTTTGAGAATTGGATCGATCGTGGAAAGACTCCTTTCATACCGTTCGACTTGAGTTTCCCATTGATTGCATCTGGGTAACGCCGCTGGAGATACGTTTACGGACACCTCTTGTTTCCTTTTTAGGCTGAAGAAATGCCGGAGGAAAAAAAATTAATCGAATGCAAACTCGGTTCGGGTGACAGACGAAAGAAGTGTATCAGTGGAATATAGAATGGGTAGAAGAAGCATTTGCCGATCGCTTCTTGCGAATAATTCACAGCCATGTTACGTTATCTGGTTGTTATTTTACAGTTTATTATTCGTAAAGATACTATTAATTATTTGAGTGAAACATTGAGTTTTTTGTACTGTCTTTTTTTCGTTCTATAACATATTTGTCATAAGAGATATGAATGAGTATAGGAATAGGCTTCCTTCACTCCTCTGGATCTTTTATGTACAGACCTATTTTTCCTATCTTATGGACGACCAAAAAATTTGAACAAATTCAGGGCAGTAAATGTTAAAAGGTTTTGTTTAGTAACAATCCCTTCCAGAGGAGGGTTATCTACTGTAGGTAATTGGAAGGATACAAAAGTTGTGCTACTAAAACGAATTACAGAATTGGATGAATAACTGAGTTATTGTTGGAACTGGTCGCAAATATTTTCTCTTCTTGACAATATTACATAAATTACCATGGCCGAGAAGAATATTACGGTATTAAATGAAAAGTACAGTGAACGTGAACAGTATTTCTACACCGAGTAAGAGTAATTTTAGTGAAAACTTTATATAACCCCGTCCGTTCACGAGTCTTCATAATACAAACAATTTGCTTACATCTCGAGAAGTCTCTGGAGAAAACTAATGATATTAAAAATTTCAGATACCTACATCCTCCGTACAAATATTCGCAACAATTCAGTAACTGCGAGCAATATTCGCGTAAAATGTATTCTTACAATTCGAAATAATCCTTACGAACTAATACGCATAATTTTCATTCTATTCTGTTCCGTAATTCTCCCAACCCCCAGCCCTAACAAGAAAAATCATATCAATCCAATTGAACACATTCCGCAAATCAACTCTCAAAAACCCGTAACATGTTTCTATAATTTTTCATAAAAATATTACCCGAATAAAACGTAGCTCCACCAAAGGCCCAAGAAACACAACGAAAAGAAAACCACGAGTAAGAAAATCATTCCTCCTCGAAGACATCGGGCCAACAGGTGCTTCGCCATTGGACTATTTTTTTTTTTCACAGACGAAAGCGCGCGAAAGGAGATCGGTGAAAGAAGCCACGAGACCGGGGGTGTTGTATAGCCTTCTGGATTGTTCAGCGAAGCGGCGGTGGCAGCGGTGGGGGTGGGTTTGGGGGGAAGAAAAAAGCTCGTAAAAGTTCGTCTATGTTCGAAGATCGAGCACGTGCCCTGTTGATCGGAACAAAAAAGGAGCGGCGTGGTTCGGTATGATGGAGCGCGAAGCAGAGGATTAAAGTCTCGATATCACTCGAAAGTATGTTTTAAAGGGAGGCGAAGTGAAACACGGCGACACTGCCGAAGGGGGGAGCCGGAAGTGGAAAAGTTCGAGGAAGATGCGGCGAACGGGATTACCGTCCACGGAATCGAACTGATACAACTCCCCGAGGAGGTGCTAGAGACTCGCTTGATTACGCGATTACGCGGTGTCCTATCACGAAACGAAACAATTTTTCCCCTGATTGAACGACCCTAGTATGGTTACAGCACTTTATACCACGTAAGAGCATAACTGTTTCGCGTAACGAATCCCCACTCTAGTGGGAACCTCTGGACATCGGTTCAAAATCTTGTTTCGGGGCTGTTATGCTCTTACGTGGGGCGAAGAATATCTTGATGCAAGAGTATCTTGATTAACCCTCTAACGCCCAGACTCCTAACAGGTCAAGCCTAGTCAGCAAACCAAAAAAATTACGATATTTGGGAATTTTTCTTTTAAAAAGTAATGAACCCTTTTTATAACTTATACTTTACTCAGAAATGCGTATATTTAGCAATTTATTGTAGTTTTTTTTTGTACTAAAATGTTAACGAATACATGAGTAACAGCCACTCTCCCGGAAGTTGTTCTTTATTTAAGGTGCTTTGTGGTGAACGCGATTTCTCGGAGCTGGATCATCTGAAATCAGAAATTCAAAGAGATTCTTATAATATATGATTTTATTTGGTAGGTGAACGAAGGATTTTGTAAAAAGTTAGTTGTGGACCGAATGATAGCCGCTTAACGAAAATATAGGATTTCCCGATTCTTACACTTTTCGTTCTTCGTGAATTAAAGAATGAGTTTTCAGTAGAAACGAAAACCCGTCGTCCACCTACTAAATAAACTCATATATTAACAGAATCTTTTTTAATTTTTAACTTCAGATGATCCCGCACCGAGAAATTGTGCTCACCGCAAAGTGCCTTGAATAAAAAACAACTTCCCGGAGAGTGGCTGTTGCTCATTCATTTTTTAATATTTTGGTACAAAAAAACTAGAATGCGTTACACAATACATACATTTTTGAATACAGTGCGAGTTGTAGAAAAAGGTCCATTAGTCTTTTCAACAAAAATGCCCAAATATCGCCTTTTTTTTGGCTTGCTGACTAGACACGACCCCTTAAATCGTTATTTCAAAATTTATGAGACTGATACACATGTTGTATATTGTTATTTTGAAGTCGCCAATATCAACGTTAAACCTTTTTCTATTTTTTCATCTATTTTCGAATGAAATGTTTGAATTTCTCAGTCGCGAATGTTGAGACCAAGTTTACTACCATTGCAATTACGGATCCTCGCTGACAAAAGTTACAATTAACCGGCTACAGAATTTGACACATTTAAAATAAGTATAACACCGGAGCAACACTAGGAAAAAAAGTGTCAAACGTTAATCACGTTCATCCCTTAGCCCGTCGATCGACCAGTCTACTCATTCTGGTTCGATCGTTCGCAACTTTAGAAAAAGAAGAAGAAGTTAATTAATGCATGGCAGTAAAATTAATTGAAACGAGTTGCCGGAGCTAATTAAACAAGTGCCGTGGACGTTCGCCGGTTATCATTTGGTACTCAGAACCGATACAGTGGCCAGTCGCGACCAATTAAAATTATTACCGCGCCCATAACTGGATAAAGGAGAAACGCGAGTGACGCAAATTTCTAGTGGATCCTGAGTAATTAGAGGTCGAACAGGGATAGTTTGTACGGATCCCACGGAGAACGATCACGTTGAGAAAAAGGCGGGAACGCGTACCCGTTGGAAAAAGGTAACCACACTGTGGAAATCTTGTTCGTTAATATGATTTAATTACGGTAGACGTGCCAGGGCGGGGACGTTTAAGGCGGTTCTCGACGAGGTCGAATTTTCGCTGGCGTGTGCAGCACACACGCATCAGTATTGGAATGCTCGTTATACGAGCGACGCCCCGAGGCCAGGAGTCGCCTTAATTAAAACGAAGGAAAAGCACGGGGAACGCACCCGGACTCCAGCGGGGCTTGTTCCAACCGCAGCCTTCGGGGAAAGCAACACCTGGCGAGCAATTCTCTTCTCCGGGCCACTAATGATTCGTAATTACAAGCGGGCGAGTGTAAAAATGATTGCAGGTAGAAACCTTGTTTGGCGCCCATCGATCGTTCAAGAAAGGCGCCCCTTTTTCCTTCGTTCCCCACAAGCAAAGAATCTCTCTCTCTCTCTCGTTTTCTCTGCGCCATTCGTTACCCTAACCGGGGTTCATGACGAATTCGCGACTGGCCGTTCGTTATCCATAGTAGGAACAACCGTTTCCAAGAATTGTCGACCTCCCTATTCCTTCCTGACATGTTTGATAACACAGGGGAATAATCAATCTGTTGCTAAGATTTTAAGAATTGATTTTGAGTAATTCAGTGCTCCTGATCGCTGTCTACAGAGTGAACCACGTAACGTGAACAGTAGACTGCGGATTCATTTGCGAAATTATATTTTCTACAGCAATTCATACAGAGAAGAGCAAATCTAGGGATTACATTCTTTTCTTAAGTATCATATTGAGTTCAGAATAAACTAGAAAACTCATTATCTATAGAAACCATAAAAACCATCATCTTAAAGCTCTCCTTCAATCATATTATACTAGCTAAACAAATTTTTGATCGAGACAGCTGGCAGTAGAATAATCTAAGCTGATCACGTTTCGTGGTCTACCCTCTATACACAACCGTCTGAGGGTCGTACAACCCGGTACTGCACCGTGTTAAAAGTTATCTGTGCCACGCGCGGCGAAGATGGAAAACCGGGGTGTTAGGGAGCCCGCTGCGTAAAGTGCACACGCTCGCGCTCCGCGCCTAAGCGTTACTTTATTTTTAAAGTTCACCGGAACACCGGCCGCCGCCCATCCTGAAGTTCATTATGAATTTAACGCAATTACACGCCGGAGCGTCCCGTTCTTTTCGCGCGTACCCACTTTCCAGCGAAGACCGACGGAATAAATTGTCGACGATTCGTCGCCGACGAGCGCTAAAATCCCGCTGGATACGCGTGGCAATTGAATAGGACTTGGTTGACGCTCGTCTATTCATTGCATTACATTTCTACTAATTGTCAACACGAATACGTGCGTTACAGGTGAATCTTCAAAGTCAATTTCACTCGAAAACGAAGTCCCAGATAATAAAAATTTATTAATTATTTATTAAACATTTTATTACATATTTTCGATTTATTTTTTCACGTAGAATCACATCCTTACTCGGTTGAACCACTAGTTATAAAAGTAACTGGAATGTTCAGTTTCTAACTGACATTGTGACTCCAGACTAGGGTGGAAATATTATAAAAATCCGAGTTTTCGTAAACAACTTTAACAGAAATAAGAATTAAGTTCTTTTTTATTAAAAAATACAGCGAACACTTCATCGAACTTTGCACTAACTTACATTCCAGTAGCTGCATTTATCAATCACTTTTGTTAATAATTTTCCCATTACTACTAATTTATGAATATTCATTGAGTTTCAGGGAAGCAAACTATACTACTCGAAAGACTTTAACTTTTAAACCAAGACAACACCGAAACGACGCAACAAATTCCTTAACCAGCGACTGCATATTTTACCAAGTGTTCCCTGTAATCGACAAGGGAATAGTAATAATAGAGCCCCGTTTTTAGCAGCGTTCTATTTAAGAACCGCTGCTGCGGCCACAATTTTCTTACCTTTACTTTTTAATATTATCATGGTATCACGAAAGCACTTCTAATCTGCAACAAGTTTCGGAACGCATTAACGTCAGTCCAATCCATCAAGCAGAATAGAATGGAAATTTCCAGCAACTCGTAAGGTAAAATTTCTTTTTTCTTTAAATTATTATTCCCGTAGTTGGGTGAAATCACGTAACTGTACATTTCTACAAAATCGATAGACTATGTAGGCTTGAATGAAGAACTATGAAAAATTGCTCGTGGCGTATGAAATATTCAATAATCTATTTTCTTGATCCTTCGTCTTCTAACTGACAGAGTCTGAACTGTGTAGAATCTTACATCATCTCAGATGGAGGGTAGGAAGGGAAACAGGATAAAGTCCTGCTGAAACGTAAACTGTTACTCTGTTGTTTTCTTATCATATTAATACAAAAACACCTCCTTCTATTATACTGCTCAGTAAAAACGTTTTATTTACATCTCCTGTTTCAACATAGCCACTAAAGTAACATGACTCTTCCGTACCAGCGAAAAAGGGTAGAAGTCCTATTATCTAGAGGTAAAATTAAATTAACCATGACCTTGACATGTATTGTTAACGACACTCTTCTGAGTATCCCCTAAGAAATTTCAGCCGTCGCTCGAATTTTTTTAAAAGTTATTAGCAAAAGAAATTTGCAACGTATACCATTTATTTTAAGTAATGAAAGGCAACTGTCCCTAGCCAACAGAGTTCAAAAGAAAAAAATCAAGTATATCAGTTTTCGTCTCATCGGTTAAATGTACCAATAATAAAACGTTTGTATATTATACACTAAAAAAGTAACAAGACCACATAATTAAAATTATAAAATAGTCAGATATCCAAATGGTCGCAAACCCAACAAAAAGAATCTCTACCATTTCACCGAGAGATGTGAAATCTCTGTACATTAAATTATATAAAACTACCTCAGTATTTTTCATCCCCGTTAATGAACACCACGGCCCGTATTTTCGTCGACTTCGGGACCAGAACACTCCCTATTATTTCCATCCAAATAAAACTGGTGGGGTGGGGAACAGTTGAATCGGTGTGAGATCGCCTGTTCCCGTACACCACTGTGATCCGTTAAAGCGTGTTAAACAGACGAGCACACGTGTCCAGGGGACTCCCTCTTTCCACATATCGGCGGGATAGGAAGCTGCTGGTATCGCGCGTCCCGTGGTACCCGGCATTATTCTCCGCGTCGGTCGTGACGATTTGTGCTCACCTTTTATTGGATCGTTACTCGGACGGAATGACAATGGCGGCCGGCGGACGAGCACTCGGCCGCCGATGCCCCGAGGCGCGAGACGGATGTCACCATTTGTTCGAGCCGTCATTTTTCAGAACGGTTGCCGTTCCTGGAAATTTATTCTTCATCGGCTGACGAGGCTTGGCCGCGGCCCTATCCTTCTTCCACTCTTCCGCCATCCATCGTACCCCACGGAGTTCATCCTCCGCCCCACTACCGCCCCAGACCACCGACACGAATGACCAGATTCATACCAACCCTTTCCGTTCTCGGTTCAACGAACCAAATTCAGACTGAGCATCGATTTTCCTGTTGACTCGTACGGTACGTGGAGTAACGGCCACCGAATATGGGATATGTGCCTAATATGGGATCCCATAAGATTTCCACAAGGAAGTACTGCAATAGTCTGGTAATGTTTACGACCATTGAAACAAAGGACGTCGTTATTCGTGTGAGATTGCTTTTCAGGCGAAAACGATTGTTTCAGAAGTAATTTCATCTCTGGCTGTAAAGTATCACAGAAGCAATCGTTGGATTGATAAATGGTTAATATACATTACACTTTGTAACTATAAAACCGACTCGTAATTTTCGATTCCTGTATGTTGCAGTTCAGATTCAATTAAATCAAGTATATCGTGTGTTACAGCATATCGAAAAGCAATATTTCACTACAAACAGAAACACTATATGTGCACATCAGAGTTTCGTCATTGTTTTACAGCCACTCAGTCAAAACTAGAAGCTTTAATCGGTCCTATAATATCGAAATGCAGTGTATCGGCCATTAACATCGAAATTACAAGTTACTTTTAGAATGGACTGGTAGAGAATGAATGAAATGGTGATTTAAAAATGCCAAAACTTCTGTTTATTCTTACATCCGATTTATACTGCCACCCCGATATTTTGCAATCACTTCGGTATTGAAAGAAACAGCGGTTCAGTTATTAAAAACCGGGAAAAATTAAGCTAACCGTAAACAATTGCGCTCGATCACGAAAACCGTAGAATCAAGAATCCCAATGATCCTTGAAATATTGATATCGAGTCAGCGGAAAAATTCGTCGCGGTTATCTCGCTAGAAATCGACAAGCGTATCGACAATTTCGCGTAGTGTAACACTCGAACGGGTATTTTCCATGCCTGTCGCTATCGATTGCCGAGGGTCCTTCCACTCGAAACGTTTCCCCTGATTTCCTGCTGGGAGAAGTTTAATCCCGCACGAGGTCGATTAGGTGTCACTCCATTATGGCGACTTTTGAATACCAGGCAAGAGGGTCGGTGTTTCGAGAGAGGGGGGCTTAGATGAATCGCGAAATCTCTGATCCGAAGTGGGTCGAGTTTCGAAAAGAGGGTGCTCGCCGATTTGACACGGGACCAGGGGGAGGGGGGCGAGTGAATCGGTTGGCGGAGATATTTAGCCCGAGTCGCAGTCGAAACTATTCGTGTTCCGTTTTCCGAGGGGGAGGATAATTTGGGTCACGAGTCGTGCACAATAGCCGATCGTCGGTAGCTAAGCGTGAAATTCAATTGAATAGGTAAATTCGTAAAGGACAGGGGCTGACCTTCGACGACACCGTTGCTCCCTGCGCTCCCTCTGCGACCGGGAACGCGATACATTCGATTAAGATGGCTGCGGACCGAAAGTCCTCGCAGTCTTTCGGACATCGTTGAAGTAAAAACGTGTCGTTTTATCGTTCTTAGATGCCATTTTGGATTACAGTTTAATCTTTACGCTGCGACATTCGACTGCATAATCGAACAGTGCTCTGTATAAAGGCCACGTGCAATATTGATAAATATCGAGATGTGATAAGTGCCGTTTAGAAGATTAAAAACATCGCCAGTAGTTATCAGGTGAGACCAGAATTGTTCTTTCTCTTGTTTTCATAACGATATACAGTAACGGAAGAGGAAGTTATCAATTTTCGCATTCTTTATATTGCTATTATTTCTTACTTAATATCTTAATATAAAACTATAATATCCTGGGTTTTATGCAGTACTAGAAATTTCAGAGATATGCCTATATTTATCTATCTAATTTAATTTTAATCAAACAAATCAAACTAACTTCTCAGTACACTCGCACTTCCCAGACCTTTCGTAACTTTTCTTACGACCTAAAAGTGGCAAAAATTCGTCAATTGATAAATTTGTAAATTCTCAAAAGTTTGTCATGTTTATCGTGGATAGTTCTACCGTTAATCCTTCTCCCGTGATTAACGTTTAAACTATCATTGTTCACCGTTCACGTTTTCCCGCCGTTACGTCTCCAGTCCGTATTTCTCGTAGAATAATGCAGATATTAATGCGGCCGGGTATAAATTAGTCGGGAATCCGGCTAGGCGAGACCGTGTGGAGCGGATAAAGGTATCCGCCTACGCTGAACACGTAGCAGCCGTTCGGCTGAATGTGTGTGCAAGTACGCAAGCCGGAGCAACGGAACATATGCGTATTTATAAACGTGACAAGTAGGACAATGAAAGCTGCGCGTTCTCTACGTGTTTCCCCGGCGAACCTCTGCTCTTGATTTATCTGACGCTGTTGCAACACCCACCCCCAACCCCCACCCCTGTAAGCCAAGCGCGCGCGAACGCTCCCGGAAAGCACCCTCTTTACGGTTGATTTCATAAGCGTAAACGGTAGGCGAAAATTCGTGGGGGGATTTCGGGAACGCCTCCGGCTGCTCGCGAATCTCCTTTCGACGAGAGCTTTCCTCTCTTATCCGCGGGCGGAAAAAAAAAGGAAAAGAAAATACAGGGGCGAGGCTGTTCGATGGATTTCGTTTTCTCCGGTGAATTGTTTACCTTTCGCCGAAACACAATACACGGGTGATCGAATCGATTTCTTGAGGGAATTCACCCGTAAGAGGAAGAGTGGTTCCTTTGACGTTCATGGCATTCTTTGGATCAGTTCGATGATTTACTGTAAGGGGAAACAATGTTGAGGATAGAAAGATAGTGGCCTGACTATATGATTGTACTTGTTTGTATACATTTGTATTGAATTGTATAACGTATCGATATACTGATACAGAGTTTATAACACTTGGTGTTTTATAGAAATGCAGTTCCGTAAAAAAACGTTCGTGTTATAAGTAATTATAAAAACATGTTTTATAGATTCTGTAATTTTTTCGAATCGATCCGAACCTCCGTTTATTTGCAATCAGGGGAAAACCAGGAGAAAGAAAAGTTTCGAGAAACACGCGTTTGAAGTTTCTTTCACGTTCCAAAGTACTTTTACTTAGATATACCTCGCTTAATGAGCTCCAGCAGAGTAGTATGATGTTTCTAATACGTCCTCAATATCAACCCGTCGTTGATATTGAGGACGTATTCCCTCTATTAACACATTAGCTGCCGCAGTGAAAAAGGCCGTACGTAGTCAGACAAACATTATTTCGAATCATTGAAACGTCAACGTTACCCCTGGGAATCTCTTCTTGTCAGTGCCGAGGATCCTACGAACACTCATCGAGGATTTACTGTGTATCGAAGGACAAAACTTCGAACAATCGTAGTGCGTATCCACGAAAAAATGGAAAAGTTCAAAGAAAAAGAAACGAACGATGTAAAATATTTTCAACAACGTCACACGGTCGAGAAGAACGACGGAATCATTCCGACAAATTGCGCGACTGTGCGGCGATGTGGTCGCTTAGCCCCGTTTCCATTCATCCGTTCTTATCGGGACAGGCCGCCCAGTAGTAAACTCGGGGAATGACGATCCCCCGTTTCTTTCTCCTCGCATCTTAAGTGCCGGAAAATCGGGCCTACGGTTCCGTCTCACGCAGCGAAGCCTCTTAAACCACGCTCCTCTGCCCCCTGAAAAGCCTCGTGCCCCTAGTGTGCGTGTGTGTATGTCTGTCTCCCTTATCCGTTCGCCACGGAACGAAGGAAAAAAGACAAAAAAATGTGTCCCCGACGGGGACAAAGCGCGACTAAATCTTGAGAAAGCGTCACGGAAAAGGGCGGACGTGTAACCGGCCCCAGATACTATTACAGCCTGGGTGTACAGGAGCTGAATGACAATCATTCCCCTGCTTTGCATGCCCCGAGGTCTGCTGGAAGCTCGGCGAAGTCGGTCATTTCTATTGGTTATCCCGCGCCACCCGAGGACTCTGACCACTTTGGACGAATGATTAGAATGTCGATGCAAATAGAGATCTATTTCGGTTCGTTTTACAAACACTGGCGTCAAACAGAAATTTCTCTATTAGGGATTCTATTGTAAGTGAATAATATGAATCGTAGAGTTAGGGGGGCAAAGGGATTCTATGGCTTACTTTATTAGGGATTCTATGATTTGTTTCATTTGGGATTCTATGATTTAGTTTATGAAGAATTTTATTATTTAAACTGGTTTACTAACTTCCTGTTAAACTAATCTATGAATCTCGATTCCACAATTATTACTGTATCTCGAGTTAGTACTTCTGTAGTCTCGTTTAAAACGACAAAGACAAATTAACTGTATACATCTGCCGATGAACTTTCGCCTTTTTTCTTTATTCACCTAACAGCTCGTACGTTTAATTGCTTCGCAGAGGTTTATCTTTGATCGTTGGTGATTTTATATTCATGAACCACCGTTTGTGTTCCGTTGTTAGTCAACTGGTTATAATAATCCGCGTGCCGCAGGGAGATTTTGATTCGTTAATGATCCAGATTAGTAAACAGTCACCACAATAAACACGGTCCATTATGTGTTCGCTCGATAAATGTTAATAATGTTATTTAACTAATCAGGTATAATAACGGGCACCGTTCATGCTCAGTGTTTACAGTGACCACGCTGACAATATAATACCAAAACACGAAATGAATATTCCACCGATCCGTCGCGCAATGGGAAACTGGTTTGTATACAGCGTTAGTCGATTAATTCTATTATACAGGCCGGCGGCCATTGTTGAATATTAGACTTCGATGGCAAGAATTCCCTCGATAAATATCATAGCTCGGCGAACGTAAGATTAGAATGACAATGTTCATTCCAGCGAAACTGAGTTCAACTATTCCATTGTTTATTGATTACTTTCATTCGACATTAAACAATTAATCACGGGTGCAAATAGAAAGGAGAACAATTCGCAATTTGAAAATTCAGAAGAAAAATCATTCATCTATAGTAATTCGAAAATATCAAAAAATTCAATTTCCACCAACCGATCAGTTTATCACTCCGCCTTATAATTATAATAACAATTGAAGCCATAATCCTATGTGCCCTTTTTCCATCAATGGCCTCAATTGTTACTCTTATTCTTCATATTTATTTCTATATAGACTTCAACCACAATATTACATTATCTCCCAACTCTTCGCAACAGAAACGAATAAGGTAAAAATAAAGATGTAAAACCGTGTAAGGGGAGGGGGTGGAATGGGTGGTTAGAAAGTTTGAGATAACACTTGGAGCAAATGAACTTCCCAGCGTCGATCGATTATCTGCACTTGAGGGGAGGAGGGGGTGGATTCCCGTACAAGCCGGCTGGAACGAAATAATTAAAATTAACGAGTCAATTTTTGTCCCGGGGTTAGAGGGGCGGCGGTGTGTTGAGCGCGGTTTGATTAAAACCGAACGATTAGACAGGACCGGGTCGTCTCGCATTTCCTTGACCTTATCACTTACCACAAATTGGCCCGCTCCCTCCTAATTAAGCTGTTAGCAACTTTTACGATGAAGCTACTCTCCCAGCCGATGGAATTTATTACTTCGTCTTTTATAACGCCGCTATCGTAACGCTCTCCTGGGTGGAGCCAGGGTGGTATATTGTGTTAAGTGGAGGTAAAAATGACACTGGGCGTTAGAAAAATTGAAATGACGAGGGGGTAGAATACCGGCAATTTCTACGTCGGGTAAAATTACGTATCGTTGCTGGGTGACCGATACAGTTAAACTCGAGCAATCGAATTAATTATTAGGTGGGTGAGAAACAAGTAGGATGAGTGTCCCAATTACGGATGGTGTTCGTATTATGGAGGGTTAATTATATTTCTAGGAATTAGAAACACTGTATTTACACAACATCTGAAATAATTTTGTTTAATGAAGTTCAGTTCCGCTTTTATTCGAGGGAATTAAAACATTTTCAATTTAAACTCTTTTATTTATTATGGTTCGTATTTTAATGTTGAATCTGACAATTTCAAACAGTCTAAGTGCTAAGAGGTCCTTCAAAGTAGTTCTTTTAGATTTATTTTTTCAAAAACTGTACGTGCTGGGATAAAACAGTTTGCTGGTTCGTATTGAACTCATAAAGGTTATGAGGTCGAAACAAAAGTTAAAAGCTCATGAATCTGTGGTTTTTCGATTTCATATATTTAAATCAACAGCGGTACCTGTAAAATTTCATTTCGATCCCGTAACGCCACTAATTTTCGTCATTATCTTAACAATGTTGGTTAAAAATCGTCGCCGATTAAATTTTTTTCTTTGAAAATATAATGCCATTTCAAGTTGTAATTTCTATGTCCTTCTTAATATGATAATCTATACTGCTGTTAATACGTGACAATCCATTAATAGCCACCGACTCATTCATATTTTACTTTCAAACCTGTTAAAGGTATATTTGGATTGGTTCGATGTATTCGAAAAATGCGTCACGCCGGCGCAGGCAAGCGAAACACAGACTGGGCGATTAAATACCCGATTCTAAACGCGTAAATGAATTAATACGCCGAACCAGCAGCGCATGATAGGTGGGCGATGCAGCATGAGAATCGTGGTTATTAACAAGAACGGATGCAAACCGCGATACGAACCGCAGCTGTGAATAAAATCTCGTTGTTCGAATCGATGCTGCTGTTCGAAAGCGAATGCAACTGGAGTTTCCCGCCAAATACTTTGCCACCGCGACAGAAACACGGAACGTGTGTGTAATATACTCGGTTGATTTTTACGGTGATCACCTTGTACATGTTATTTGGCCGCACCCTGAATACAGGGTGTATAAAATATACATTTTCTTATTTTAATTGTACGAAATATTTAAATATCTCAAACGTCCTATCATTTTTATCCAGCAGTGTAGTCTTACTATTTTATATTTCGTACTTTCATACTGTTCCTCCTCTGGCAGATCTGAGCGGCCGACTAAATCCGTATCTTAAGTAGAACCGCAGCGAACGTTGCAGCCCTCACACCCCCATCAATCACATCACGCTCCTGACATGCACGTAACGGCTACTTTGAAGTTGATCCTAATGGAACCGTTGAAAGCACTGCTTTGTATTTACGTATGTATACAAGGTGTCCCAAAATAAATAGCTTCGACTCTCGGAAATGAAAGGTTCCTGGAATGATTTGTAATAACTTTTTCCTTAGCAAAAATCTTATCCAAAGCTTTGTTAACGAGATATTAACGACAAACAACGCTAACCACGTGTACTCAATCAGGAGACTCGCACTATGATAGGTCCTGGTTTTTCGTTAATATTTCGTTAACAAAGCCTCGGATAACATTTTTACTAAGGAAAAAGTTGTTTCAAATCATCCCAGGAACCCCTCATTTCCCAGAGTCGAAGCTAATTTTGGACACCCTGTATACAGACGCGTGTATGTCAATGTTTTCTCACCACGCACCGTCCTATTTCTTTTCCCCTTTCCTTGCATATTCATTACTCGTGTACGCCTTTCGTCGAAGGTAGCATTGCGGTAATGCCCGCGGCTTTCAAGAACCTCTGAATTAAAAAACAGATCCTTTCCACTGGTGGTGGAGGGGTTGGAGAAGAAGCGCAGAAAAAAAAATCAAAGGAAATACAGAACGTCTGGTGGGACGGGTGGTACCGGAACAGATGTGAATTATTGCTTAACCGTAAAATCCAAGACTAGGTACTCCCCCGAAAGCGTTCCCGGGAAAGAAGGAAATCGGTAGGAGCTTGATGGACGCTAAAAGTATTACGGTGCATCGTGCGTTCCCTATAAGCATCGAAGAAATGACAGAGATGACAGAAATCTTACTCGATGCTTTCTCAAGGCATAAAATGAGTTTATTGTTTCTTTCGCGTGCGCATAGCTACGTGGAAATAAAAGAACATTTTTTTTTTCTCCTAAGAGCAGGAAAATGTGGGCAACGCAGAGGGTAACGTGGGAGGAAGAAACAGAGGGGGGTTGGGCGATTAATTAACGATTCTCGGGACAGAAAGGTAAATACAATTATCCATGGAACGATGAAGGGGCGGGACGAAGATCGAAACGGAAATAAGATAAATTCCGACTGATCATCCGGGAAGAAGTCTGTGGAACGGTGAAAAAGGAAAGCCTCGTAATTGAATTATGGCCGGACGATTGCCGAATTTCTGGTAAATAGGAGGTACAGTAATCGAACAACTGCGGGCTCGAAGATAAAGTACGTAATATAAATGATCTCTTCGTAGTTTCTAAACCAGACAAACACTACGGGGCAATTGCATCTATTTTCTGCTTCATTTATGAGGCATGTTTAAAAAATTCCAGGAAATAACCTTGGTATTTGGGTCGAATAGAAAATTCAAGATAAAATTATCGAAAGTATTATTGAAAGGGAAATACTGACAAATTTAGTTTCAATGTTCTAAAAATCTTTTTTTAGTTTTGAGGAAGGTTCGGAAATGCTGGGATTCATTCGACACATTAAAGTGAAAGATTGGCATTCTATTCGGAGCTGTGGAACGAAAACGAAACGGATTTCATCCGGTGATCAATTCGATATATCAACGGTATCAATTTTATATTCACGTGAATATTCGATATTTCGAAATAGAAATTTAACAGGGTTGTTCTACTTTGTATTTTTTCGTTATAAGTGCCGTCTAAAATCGAACGATAGTGTCATGTTATGTTATAAAATATTCTCACGAGAACCGTAACTGGGAATTCATTCGAATTAATGTTCGTTTCTATTCTTTTCTTCATAGAACGTAACACCCGTAGAACGTTTTAATTGCAACGCTTTATAAACTGGCGTCGTTTAACAGCATCCGGTATTCTACGAGGACGTCGTTATCGCGAAAAACGAAGACATTCCTGAACGTACAATACTCCCGTGCCCAGCTATGTAATAAAGACATTCCATCGAATCGCTGGAACGCAGATGTGGCTGTCATTTCAACCTTCGAATTAGTCTTGTCCGTTTCTCCGTTCCACGGTGATAAAGAGATACATACGAATGCGCCTGATGACAGAAGGTCGACTGTGTAATTAAACTCCGGAACTCATTCATTACCCGTAACGGACGGCGGAACTGGGTCAATTTTAACCCACGCTCTCTCATGTCGGCATATTCTTCAGTTTCTGAAGAACACTTCTTTTTTTATCAAAAGAGAATTTATTACGTTCCTCATCGGAGCGTTGCTGACTTTCGATCCTTATGCTTCTTTATCAATGAATACGGGAATATAATAACGGGACAACCTGTGCGTATCTTCTTATTTTCAATGATTAATTATTATGTGCCTAATGAGTAATCCACCTTTTTATTAAACTTCCATGATATACTTTCCCGTACCTCTTTCCGACCATTCACTGACGTAAAAATGTCGCATGATGTCGAACAAACATTATGGAACACAAATGAGGCACTATACACCTTCGAGTAAATAATGGAATAATACTGGATTATTTATTGGCACATTTAATAATATTTACTATCGAGAACAGTTATTTGAGAAGGAAAATATGATTCTATTGTCGTGTCATTCTACAATCGAGAAGTATAGCAGTAATAAATAATTTTTTAATCGATCTAACAAGGAGAGGTCCCTACGTGTAACGCTGGCTTTTTAATGACCTTCAGCACAGTGATAGAGCTTGAAATTCTAAAGTCAATGGTGTTTGATTCAGTCACATATGTCCATCAGTTCATGAGATACTTAATGGCGGTCTATGGCTTCTCGAAGGGTCGTCAAGGGTCATTGGGTCGTGAAAGGGCTGTTGATGGTCGTTGGTAATTAATGCCGGTGGAATAATTAAAGAAACGGCGCGGGGCGCGATCGTGTCGCGTCGTCATTTAATTCTCCGCGGTTTCGTTAATCAACCGGCTAATTGGACGCGAAGCAGTTTAATATTCGAATCGGTACGGTGGAAATTCAGGAATAGAACGGACGGGTTCGTGTAAATACGGGGACGGGTAGGTACCAGCATTCATTCGACAGCCGTCCCGTCCGTCTGGTCCACGATGCACGCGATAAACCATGGCTCCGCGGAAAGGTCAAAGACAGCATTGATACTATCAATTATTTTAATTAACGTCCCGCATCCCGGACCCGGTAGAAGAGGGTCGCCACGCTCGAATCAAAATGCAATTTCATCGTTGCTCGACCGTCGATGAATGTTTCTGAACGAATACAGGCAGGGGGGATGAATGGGTGGAGAAAAAAAAAACGGAGAAAAAGGATGCACGCGTACAGGGATGGTTTCGTGGCGTGTGACACGTGCCAGGAATAATTGACTGTTAACGCATCAATTGCAAGCGGAGTGACTGGCAACCGTCCCGGTGTTTCACGGTACCACGAAACTGCTGGTCAGTGGCGATCGACACCGTTGCCTGAGGGGAAATTGAAGCGTTTCTTTTTCTGCTCTTGTTTTGCCAGACATCACATCGGGTACACATTCTTCGACAAATGGAAGACAAAAGAATGGTCGAAGCGAGGGATTTTTTTCGGTGGATGATACGAACGTGGGGTATGACGTGCGATAGTGTCAATGGAATGACTAATTTTTCTTTAATAATAATATTACAAGTTATTTATAAACGGGTTATGAGCCCTTTGGTACAATACACAAGTATATGGTAGTCTAGAGGGCGAACAAAAAGTTCAGATGTACAATAATGAGTAAAAAAAAATTGGTCACAGAAATAATCATCATCCAGAAGGGTCAATACAACGATCTTCCCCACCAAAATTCCGCGAAACAACGTTTACTACCAAACATTGCATCTCGAGTGTTCAAGTGAAAGTTGCATAACTTACAAATACATGAAACGATGAAAATATGAAAACATAATTATTCTGCAAGAGGATGAAAAGTTTGGATAACACATTCCACTTGCAGAGTAACAGACGATCAATCTAAAAACATGCATCACACCCCATAGCGATCGATCAACAATGTCAATTCTGTGATCTATCTCCACGCTGTGAACGACGTAATCAGTCGCGACCAGGTCGCAGCAGAACTGCACGGTACAGGAGAGAAAGAACGTAATTCCAAACGGGGGAACACGGCAATTTTCAATATTTTACTCGTGCACGCGTTATTGCGTGCGGGTGCGTTAAACGGAAGATAAACGCCCTCGCCGTTGCGTTGCCCGGTCTCTCTGTGTGCGGGCACGCCGCCGTTTTTATGCATTCTATCGGCGGCATCGTCGTGGAAATCGGTGAATTACACGAATTGAAAAACCGCCCGGGGTTTCATGAATCTCTCGATAATTTATCGATTAAGCCCTGCACGGAATACGAAAGCTGTAGTTTCGAAGGGGGTGGAGGGTAGTTGGGTATACACCCACCGCGCCGATTAAAATTCCCGTCACACTAGTCAGATTTCACGGGAACTCCAGGTGAACCGAGGACTCGATCCAACGAATCTGGTAATCGTCTTTTAATTACGCTCG
The DNA here is from genome assembly GCF_001272555.1 of Dufourea novaeangliae. NCBI lineage: Eukaryota > Metazoa > Arthropoda > Insecta > Hymenoptera > Halictidae > Dufourea > Dufourea novaeangliae. The sequence goes on along the minus strand of NW_015374174.1, from coordinate 49,819 downwards.
CCGTTTCATATTTCATAATTATGTATTTTTACTTTTTCAAATAATGGTCGCCTATGATGGTTCCTCTCGATTCACTCTGGACAAACTATGTTTCGTGGTGAATCGACGGAGGAGAAAGAAAAATATTCGAAGGGTCATGATTATATAATAATAATGTATATATATATATATATTTATTTTTAAACGGGTCATGAGCCCTTTGGTACGATATACAGATAACCCCCTTGTAACACAGCACTTCTATAACAATGTTTCGCTTTAATACGGTTTAAAAATTGAGGGAAACCCTCGTACAACACCGTCTCGATTATCGTCCCGAACTCAGGTCCACGCCGGGACAATAATCATATAGGAAGAAATGCTTCAGACCCTCGTAAATTTGTTTTTCCTCGAAGCCTGGGCAACAAAGTATACGCTTGACAGGTTTCAGTCCCCCCTCTCAGCGGTGGGGATGACGCCTGGACAATAATCGTGTAGAACAAGCCAGACAATAATCGAGTGGAGTCTGTAGACGAATCCCGTTTCGATAAATTTCGATTCGTTCGATCCGCTTTCGGGTATCAGCCGGGGAAAAAAACGGACGGCGATGCACACTATCGATACGAAAGGAACACGTTCCAACGGACCGACGCTTCCTCCAGGAAGATCCTTCAAAGACTTCTCTCGTCGTCCCTTTGTTGCCCGGCCGGGAACACGTCCGCCACGGCGTGTAAACCGAAGTTAAGTCCTCTACAAAGCGCGTCTTCTGTTTCGAAAGTAGCCGAAGGTCTCGCCTGAGAAGACTCGACCGCCGGGGAGAAAGAAATTTCATTTCTCGACCGTACCGGGAATTCCGTGCAGTTGTGTAACGCCCCTGGAATCGAATTATACGCGGACGTTTCACCCGTTGAATTTTTAGCCGATGGATAGGGATAGGAGGAAGTTGAATTTACGGCCGCTGAACGTAAACAGGAAGCAATACGGACGTGAAGAGAAAAATATATTATTCTTTTGTCTTCGTAATAGTGCGCGATTTTCATTTCGAAAATTTACTCCGAAAGCCAAGAATTGAACTTCTGTCGGAATAAAATAAAACGTATTTCTTGATAAAAAAAGAAAGAGTAAATCGGAAGTCTACAATAAAATTTGTTTCAATACGTTTCCCGTTTAGAATGTCTTTGGGTAAGTCGAGTATACGTACTATTTTCTAGGTTAGGCATGTCTGACCATATACCTACCACTTCTACTTAAGAAGTTTTCTTAACGCATTATCTACCAGTTACAATTTAATAGGTTTAATAGATCCAACGAGATCAAGAAATTATTGTTAAACATTCTATGAGGATAGAAAATTTCATTCAAGAAAAATAGCAAAAATTCCCATAGAATAACCTTATAATTTCTTGTTTAACCCTGATCGAATGGTAAATTAATAGATTTCTTATCTATAAGCTCTGAAACTTCAAAGCTTATTGACACTTTGATGTCAAATGACGTAGTAGTTAAGGCTAATAATTAAGAAATTTATAGAGACACTTTGGTGGGAACGGTGTTCACTGTAAAGAAAAAGTGCGGTAACACCGCGATATCCTGTTACGCCGGGAAACCGGATAAGAAAGCGAGACCCTGGGTTCCGCCCCGACCCGTTCGAGATAATGCCGACTGGCATTATTCCGCGAGCTATAAAGGATGCGGAAAATATACTGTACGTAATCTAAGATAAGAGGATATAGAAAAAGAATCTTGAGCAGCGGGAGATTAATTGCGGGGGATTACCCGTGACCGTGGTCACGTAAAGACCGACCGGAGGGAAATGCATGGGAGAAGATAATAGAAAGACGTGGACGGTTCTTCGAAATTTTTACGGGATATATGGTACCGTAATATTATCAGTATTCCAGTTTTCTAGTTATTTCTTCTGCGGCTGTCTATACTCAATAGACTGTGGATTTTTACGCAAAATAACAGTTTCTCAAGTAATTTATTATGACTAGAACAAATGTGGGAATTTCTTTCTTCTCTCGGATATTTTATTAGGCTAAGAATAAAATAGGAAATTCGTCGTAGCATCTGATGAAAGTTTGGTCTTTTATTGTATTTCACAGAGCCTTATATGTTATAAATGCATAAAATCCGCAGTCTAATAAGAAACTAAGCAGAGGCTCGGCTTCGGGCAAAAAACAAATTTTCTTGAACAGAATCTGCAAATGTAAATTTCTTTCTACAAAATTACCCAAGACACTTACCCACCTCAGAGCTATTTCTTCTTCTTTCTTTACTAAAATTTGAAACTAGAAAATTTCAATATAAAAGTGTTCAATTTGTACTTTTAAATAGATTTATTATTATTAAAAAATGATATAACATTACAATAAAGACATTTATGCCATCCAATCGCTTAAACATACAAAATATGAAATTTTTGGTTTCCGTATAATAATTTGGTAATAAAAACAATAACAGTAAAATAAACAACGAAGTAATGAATTTAATTATTAAGAGCAACAAGAGTAATTACATTTAGGAATTAATTCCGCAAAGCTGATACCACAGCATTTCACGAACAATCGATATCATCATCGACACGACAAGCGCATCGATTTGTTAAACGTTAATTTCGTTCGCCATTAGCAGAATTACAGCAACACGCACACGCGATACACATTGAAAAATGAAACGCGTTCCAGTAAATTTGTCCGGAGAAAAAATATTTGACGTGTGACCCAAGCGAGTGTATACGGAATGCCGTACCACAATTTGCGGAATGGAATGTTCACGCATTCGGTTGAGAAAAATCTCAGACGATACGACGTAGCGGAGCCGTAACACACGGTGGATATTTACCGGGAGTATGAGGAACGCGCGAGATTTTATAAATACGCGGCCACATTCCTTTTCGCGAAAACGCCAGGGGATAATAGATCCTTCGGTTCGCCGGCAATTTCTGGGAATACCTTTCGAATTTTTCACGAAGCAAAGCTTTCACGTTCGAAAATAGTGTACCATTAATTCAGTTCAATTGAAATGGGAATCCAATTATTGCCAATCGGGCGACTTGTGATTATTATTAGCAGATTTATGTTCAATTTTGGTAAGCCAAAAATAATCGTCAACATGGAAATTCGATTTTTGCCTAATTATCCAACTATAAAGGAATATTCATGAGAGTTCAAATAGTGCGATATTCGATTTAGTACGATTTATAAATTGATACCGGGTCGCATTTAATACGAACAAAAATTCAGTTAAAACGAAGTTTGCGAGACTTCTTTCATTCGGTACAACTGGGGAAAGAATTAATCTTTAGGTTTTTACGGTTTTTGAAATTCTTCTGTTTCGTAGAGACGATACGTAAACGTTTCTGACATTCTGTTACATAGTTACGTCAAGGTATCGATTCTTTTACTCATAACTTGTAAAAGAATAGAAGATATTATCGATAAGATTAATCGATCAAAATGAAAAGGTCCATTGCTAGAAAAATATATTATTTAAAACGAAATATTAATTTTTAATGCACAAAAAGAAAATATTAAAATATCTGCAACGATTTTATTGCAAGGCTTTATATCGCCTGCAGTAGAAGATATTATCGATAGGATTGTTTAATGCGGTCCTACTGCAATTGGATTAAATTAATACACCTACGTCACTTAATGGAAGTTCAATTAAGATATCGCCGGCTGCTCGGCGAAATTACTCGGCGCTCGATTCCGCAGCACCGGCTCTCCCCGAAGGCACATTGTTCACCCACGGCGATTTTACGTTGTGGGACAGTTGATGGAACCGGATGTGCCGAGAAGAGGGAACGCTTAACTTGTTCGGCGGTCGGTCATCTGACATCGCTGACGGCTGTTAAGCAAGCTGTTGCTCAACGAAACTATTTTCACGCTGTGCTTTCCAGAAGAACTTCAAAACACCACCGCCGAGCCGTAAAAATAGTGACGCTCGCGGGGAAACAGTTGGTTTCCATCGGCGAAATGTTTTTCGTGTTTTCCACGGATAAGGGGACGTTAAACGAGAGAACGTTGAGGAAGAATCGTAACCGATACAAGATACTTGCTGAGAATTTTGTCACGATGACATAGATTCATTACTCGAATTTGATTTGGATTATCGAAATTATTTTTAAAAATAACGTTATCGATAGATCGATTCAGTTTGAATGGAATCGAGAGTCGGATGAATTTATAGATGACCAGGAGGGTTCGAAATTTTATTGTACATTTAGTAGGGGAGAGTGGGGGAATTACGAACACCTAACGAAGAAATTGGATAAAACGAAATATCAGAAAGTTAATAATTTCTTTATTGCACAAATTCAAAGACATATTATGTGTTTATATATTTCCATAATCATTTTTAATAAAATTTGAAAATAAAATTAATTTTCAGCGAAACAACAAAACCGTTGGTATTTGTGATTTCCCAACTATTGACGGGTAATTATAAACACGCAGTGGAGCAACGAACACTACTTATTTCTTACAAAAACAAAAATAGTAGAGAGAATTTTATATAACGTAGGTATATGTAATTTTTTTTATATAATGAATATGTAAACTTGATTTGCAATCGATGCACTGTGCAGGAAAAATTGTGAGAAAATTTATACATCAGCTTCCATAAAATGTGACCGTAACTCCGAGAATGAATTCATGGCGCGCGAAAATAATGAAGAATGAAAAAAAAGTTTATACGGAGCGATTCTTATAAGGTGACGTATGCGATTACCGTCAAAGTTTGAGAACACATGGAGAAATTATTCATACGAGAAATATTCGGATCGAAGGAGAACGTCATATGGTGGAAACGACTGTTCCGTGGATGGGAGTTTTAAGGAGTCCTCGAAACGGAATGTACTTTTCTGTGTTTCTAACGTAACACGTATATTTAATCTTGTTACAATATGCGGACATTTTTATTAAGGACATAAAATATTAGCAAATTGGCAATTGATCGTGATCGTAGAAGTGGAGGTCAATAGCATGTGATTCCTAAGAACTTGTCGCTGTTTGTTTTAAATTTTATTTAAAACTTTACTGAAAGTTTCGGATTCGAGTTTCGAGGATTTAAAAATAAGATTCAAATCCAAACATGGTAAGAACAGATCATTGCATTCGAAATAATTCCTTTCCAAGGAATTTTCAATAAACTTATCGTTCTATCGTTTTTGAGACCATAAAAAACTAATTCCATTAAGATTGCCTGGAAATGCGAAAATTGTTCTTTTCGTAAATACGGACTTACCATTCTCGAGTGTTTGTCTGGCATTGAAGTTTCTTTTAATCTGTATGTAACGGATTAAGTAACAGAATCACAGACCATTGTTTACGTAATAAACATAGTTTCAATTCCGTGAGCGAGCGAAACAGTGACAAAGTTTGCAATATTTATAAGGTGTCGCGGGCCATTAATTAAAGTCATGCAGCAAAACGCCCTTCCCCCCTCGTTTAACTCTGTCACGTCTTCTAGAAAACGTGGATTTAATAACAAGTAGACTGCAACGGCGTTGAACTCGAGATCTGCTTTGCGTAACGAAATATCTGGCCGTTTTGTCCTTTAAAAAGATTCCGTTGCTATTGTTGCGACGGTGGAGCAAATTGCTCTTACGCGACAGAAAAAGCAGAAGAATAATCGCTCCCGATAAAATAACCAAGGGACACTGCGAAAGCGCGAAAATGTTAAAAATATCCCGAGAAACGTCGACACTATCACGAAAGCATCGTCGAGTCTGGCACGTTCCAAAATATCAGTCGTATTTCTAATCACATCGCGTCTCTCCTCCAATCCCCAACACTAGGAGGGTTAGAATATTCCATGAATTTCAAATGATCATGCAAATAAAAATAAATTGGATCTAAATCAAGGATCCGATGCGAGCACAGTGTCAGTCCGGTTGGATATAACTTACATCCACTTCCTTCTCAGTTATTGCAATTAAAGTAGAAATCGAACGAATTAACGAATTAAGGGTAACCTCTGGTTAAAATTTTAGGAAAAATTGATATATTTTTATTGCGTATTTTCATTAAATACAGGCCCGATTAAGATATCTTGTAGCCCTGTGCTATTAAACCTTCTAGGATCCCCATGGTTGAAAAACAGGGGGGGTGGAAGGGGGTTGGCACAAAATTGTTTTATACATTCATAGAATATCCAACGGTTTAAAATTTAATATAGTAACAAATTTCCGAGGGTTCATTCAGATTTTATTTAATTAACGAAATAAACCAAATTTCTCTTTCCGTTCAGTCTCGACTAATAAATCCATAAACTTCAATATTTGCATACAAAAATATCCGCCGTCCACTCCATTAACGAACATTCAATTATTTTCGCGACACTCTGTATGATCGAAAGAACAAATCGACGATCGACTTCCATCCGCGAACGAGGTCCCGTTCTTCACGAAAATACATTTGGCAGTTCCGTCCCGGCTACGTCATAACCATCAAAATTCCAAAATCGTGAATGGGTCTGTGCGCGGTGAAGGCACTCTGCGAATGCAATGGCACCGGGCAAACCCAGAAGAACGGTGACAGTTTCGTCGCCAACTCGAAGAACATTCTGTCCACGTGCACGCCCGCACTGAAGACCGTGGTGAAGTCCAGATGCGGTTTCCGGCGTATGCTGATCTCGATCCTCGTTATAACGTTCGTGACGATGATCTACTACATCGTGACTTGCCGACGAGTCACCGCGTTTCGTATGTGCCTGAGAGATCAGTTACGGTCGCAGACAACACAACCTGTCTCGGTTCCACCCCCGCCGTCCGAAGAGATCTCACATACACCGGAAGAGATTCCATCAGCCGACGAAGAGATCGCAGAATAGATCGAAGGTAAGCAGTACAGTAATGTCTCGATAATTGCGACGTAGTTGGATCCGCTTCGGAGCATTCATGGCAAGGCGGAAAAGTTTTCAGACCCTCGTAAATTTATTTTGTTACCCGAAGCCGAGCCTTTCCTTAGCTTCTGTTTACTCTGTTTTGATTCATTCCAACGGGGGATCCTCCTAGTGGTGAAAATAACGCCGTTGCTCGTGGCGCATACATCCAGGAATCACTGTAGAGCGCCACGGCAGCCATCTTTGTATAGGTAATGTGAATGCAGGGACTTAAGGTGGTTCGTGCCAAATTCGAAAGACTAGATAATTAAATAAATTGACTACGCGGGAAAACTTTAGGGGTAGATAATACTCGTCAAATGATAAAAAAAAACTAATAAACATGGGTCGAAAATTTTCTTTCCATGAATACTAGACGCGATTTACAACAATGTGTATTGAACCAGTTCCCAATTAATTATCTCGAATTACGAAAAAACCAACGGAAAAATCTTTACGGTACATCAGTTTCTTTCTTCCAATTCCGTCTAGACCTCTTCCCGATTCCTCCGACCAATTACAAAACCGTTCAGAGTATTCGGTCGCCAAGCTTTCGCGGAAAGCACGCGCGCGTGTCCCGACGTCGTCGTGCGTGCGCAACGGTCAACCCATTAAATCCATCCGGTAATTTAGATTCGCATGAAGACAAGCGGGCAATCGCCCTTGGGGACAAGTTTCCCGACTTTCGACCGAAACGGTGGAACGACGCGACGCTGCTGCCGAGCGATCGTTTGGAAAACACTAAAAAAAAAAATCCCCTCCGTCGCGTCGAATACGCTCGGCCAACGATCCGAATAATCGGAATCTCGACGAGATTGGGGGCTCTCTAATCGGAACTCGCAAAAGCAGCGGGGGGTTACGAGGACTGAAAAGTATCGGATGTTAAAGAGGCAAATCGAGGCGGTGCTTACGCTGCGTATTTCCGAACCAGGCGTTCCCGATGACGTTACCGCTCCTCGAGCTGGCCCCACTAGGATTCACGGCTTTGATCCGCTTTTACGATCCGTCCTTCGATATTCCACAGGATTGCCACCGTGTCTGTTGCCTTCTGGGCATTCTCGAAGAATGCAGTAACTTGATGGTAATTAGTAGAATAATTTCAATGTAATCATTTCGATATTGTCATTCGGATACAGTTGTCTGCTATCTTTTATGAAAATGACCTAGTACTACTTCAGTATCACTAGTTATAACTAGTTTTTACTTTGTTATCAGTAGTTATCACTAGTTTTTAGTAGTTGTTAATCATTACTAGTGATAACTTCTGTTTCAACATTTTGTATCTGGGAAATCATTAACAATAAAATAATTCTTGAGAGTGTAGTCGTCAAACAAATGGTAAGGCAAGGGGTTAAACTGAAAAAGCAAGCTCTGTAACTATATTTCTTTCAGATGTACACGATGCATCGAGTGGACACACGGTCAGATACTTCCACGGCGAAGCAAGAACCATCTGCGAGCATTTATGGTGACCCTGTCCCGATCGCGCCTCTCGGTCTAACGTCATATTAATATCAAACATCTTTCATATGGAACATTATTCGACAGAATTTTTGAAGGAATAAATCTCGGGCCTCGATTATATCCTTGATGGTTTATAGCCTTGTGGTTCCGAGTACGTCCAAGGATTCTTGACGTTGGAGGAAACGAGTAGGGGTTTGATCCTGGGTAACGAATGCGGCCCGCCGTTGGTGCCGCGGTACCGGGAACGTATGTATGTACATAAATCCGTGCCCAAAACAGTGAGGTCGGACTGCATTTTTCATCGGCGGCATTATTCGAGGAGAAATAGTGTTACACGTTTTCACGTAGCGAAACGCTGATACCAACACAACCTCGTGCTTTGCTCTCTTCGTAACAATTGCAGCCCGATGGACCCGTGGGATGATGCTTTACGACCCAAATTTTAACCCTTTCGTTACTGCAGTCGACTATAACACTAGTTTAGAAAATTCAAAGAATTGTATGTGACCGAGACTCCACTATGAAATTCTTATGCAAGGTGGTCCCCTAACCTCAAAAATTGATATGAGAACAAATCCTAAGGATACTTTTTTGAGATATCGCCCGATGAATATTTTGGTAATTTTTTAAAAGACGACCCTACGTTTTTGGCCATATCTCGCGATAGAGTTGATCGATTTGATCGCGACGACTCTTGAAATAAAGGTAATTAAATGACTGTAAACTAGTGTAGTCAGGACCCCACAACTTTGGTCGTCCGTCCGTGAAGCGACCGCTGAATACCACAGGTGACTATAGTCGCCTGACATAATGGCTCTAAAAACTCAAGTAACTTGGTCCAATTTAAAAAATGTTCTTCTGTTTTACAGAAAGTGTGAGAATACGTTTGTTCACCCACTATAGCTAGGCACAAGAGCAAGAGGTAGGCGTTACAAACATTGTGGTGGAGACACGTCGGTAACAAAAATGTTAATCTTGCCGTGAGAAGAATCGCAAGTCCGTCAGCTCTCGAAAAAAAAAATCGAATCGACACAAAAGGTTGCGGAGGTTGTCGCTATAATTACGAATTATCGCGTTGATTGAAACGTTCGCGACTCGATTGTCGAGCACCGTCGAGATTAATGGTTTCGCACTTTTACGAGCACCACCGATGGACAGAGATCGCGCGAGAATAAATGATTAATTAACTGGGATGGCTTTTAGTGAATGAAAGTCCACGGGATATCGTCGCTGAGCGAATTTCTAATTAGGGGATAACGAGTTAAATTTCCGCTTTGAACTCGTACGCGATGATCGCGATGCATTTTTATTTTTATTTTTGTACATGAATTAATATACCGTTGCCTTTTATTAATACCGTGCTCGTGTCTGTTACACGATTGATCTTTTTTTTATTTTTAGAAACAGATCTTTCTAGTGTTTCGATGTTTTTTGGCAGTGAATGCTTATGTGATTTTATTTTACAGTAATATTGAAGATTAGTGATATGATATTGAGTAGGCCAAGAGATAGTCCAATCTGGTCTAGACTTAAGCAGCTTAAATAGCTTAAGTCTAGACTAGTCTCAAGTGTCGACAATCTAGACTCTAGGCTCTAGACTCTAGACTGTCGACGTTATAAGTTTCGATTGTGGTTCTACAAGTAACATCTTCGCATCTAACGGAATGAAACATGGTATTTCAGTAAAGTTTTATTCCCTCTTTCATTTATGAATAGTAGACGCAACAACGTATTGCCTTCGACCGAAAACTACTGTTATACGTTGACTTACTTTCATATAAAAGATTCACTCTCCGAATCACAATCGTGTTAAAACAAACCGTACAGTATTAAACTCGGAACTCAATATACCTAACATAACTTCTCTTAAAATATAAAAAAAAGAAAACAAATCAGATTCCTCGAAGCATATTAAAACGTAGGAAATAAAAAGTATTATAACTCGAGCATGAATCATTTGAGTATAGTAATTACGTATCAAAAATAGGGATGTCCCATTCCGATTAGATTCTTAATTTTAAAACTGACGAGAAATAAATTTGTACATGCACTAATTCCGTAATTTTTATTTTAGTTACTGTTCCATCAATCATTAACTCTGGTCCCACACTTTTACCCAAGGGAATCGATCTTCTAAATAATCGAATCGGAGTCAAACATCCCTAATCAGAAATACTTCCATACACAAGACGACTCGAATCTATATATTCCTCACACCATCATTCTAACTAACTCATAAGCCCAAATGATTGGGGCAACATTACATGTATATTTTGAATTCAAACAATTTAAAAACTCCCCGTTGATTTTTCGAATTCCACCAATAACAAATACAAACGTTTCTGCCTTTGGATTCCTGGTTAAAAAATTAAACACAGTCTCGATTACGTCGAACAATAAACACGAAAGTTCAGTCGAACACGTTCAATCGTTCCGCCTGTAGAACGATTCGCGCGAGTTTATCGTCGCTTATGTGTTCCTGAAAGGACAAGATAAGGCACGCCAGCGGCAGCTTCTCGATGATGTCCTCCCTCAATCTTTCAACGGCTATCTCCGGGTATTCAGACCTGACCGCCTCGACGTACACCGTCAACGTCGCCTGAAGTTCGGTCGGACCGGTCTCGTCGCTGGTGTTATACAGTAGAATGGGCCCGAGATCGACGGCTGGCGAGCAGTATCTCATTGTTTGCCAGTCGATCACCTTCGCGTCGATCGGTTTGCCGTTCTGGTATTTGAACAGCAGATTATCGTGTGAAAAATGACCGTGGCATATCGTCGAGACCTCGTTCACCTCCGACACGGATCGCTTCACCGTCTCCATCGGGCTAGTCGACAACTTCCTCTTCACTTTCTCGGTCAATTCTGTGTCCTGCATCGCTTCGACGATGTCTATTAACCTGCATGTATATTCAGAACGTTATTTTATATTTCCAAATAGTAAATCGAATAATACGAAAGTATTTAAAAAATGCTGTAGTTCCATGTAAACAACAAAAGATAACATTCGTATCAATGAAAAAACTGCAGATAAATAAACTCTGATTTAAGGAAGTTTGATATTGTGCACAGTTAAATATTGTTCAACTTTTATGTAAAGCAATTTTTTTTAACGTTCGAGGAAATCCCTGAAATTTCGTAATGACACTCATGTCGGAAACCCTGTACATCTACTGCTCAGAATACACTACCGGTCAAGGATATGACACCAGGTTTCGCAATATGTGCCGTTTATTATAAAAGTGGCCCGAAGGTAATCGAATATTTTGCAAAAATTCTTCTCTATTACTGTAACGTATTTACCTACTTTGATTTAACACCAAACAAATGATACGTACAGTTTTTTTTTAAATTTCGAACCTAGATCACTTTCATAGTCACTGATACGATTAACGAAAGACTGATTTTACTACGATTCCAATAAGACTCGTGGAACCAGTAATTATAAAAATCGTGAGTTCTATTTCGACATATGAATTTCTTTAAATCTCTATAAAATAATATTCTCCTCCTTCCTTAATCGTGTCACCTGGTCTCACCTGATGTTTAATATTATTGCCAACAGAATTGGGTCAATTCTCTCCCACATACCACGTTCCCAATTCATTTAAAAAAAAATCGATAGATTACTTATTAATAGAACGGAACAAACAAATTATACGAGATCGTATTCAAATATGTTCCACCATGATCACTGCATATCGCGATACTGTAAATGCAATAATCTCGATCTTCGTAAGCTATCCGCACATGTATCGACTCTCGAGAAACATCGATCCCGTCGTATAACGAATTTTCTCCCCAGAACCCGTGGCATCGATCGATTCCCGTCAATTTGTTGATACCCTAGATGCAATCAATTTTGGGTCTCCGTGCGGTCGTGGATTGCGCGGCGATTATTCCGCACGCGCGAAGGCTACAGCAATACCGTGTCGATATTGACATCAATAATCTCGAAATTAATGAAACGTAATTCGTAGCGGGTACCGCTAAATGTCACCCAAATGACGGAATTGTAACGCACTCGCGCCATCGCACGTCCCCGTACGCTCTTTTATAGTTGATAAGCCGTTTCACGGTAACGAACCGAATCGCAATATCATTCGTGTGAGCCAAGTGTAAATAGAGTATAGTGCATGGACGAGCTATAGTGACTTTCGGTGTAACCCTACCAGTTGGTATGCTGTGCGATACCTATCCTTGATGATGCAATTAGTAGTCTTTTGTTACTTCTTCAGGACTGTACCTATCTGGTACCATTTACTTTTTTTTACTACACGTCTAATATACAGGGTGAACTACGAATCGTGATCAGTAAAGATTACTCGGTTATTAACAGTCCGATCGAGAATGTTTTTAACAGGGTACAGAGAACTTTAACGTGATTATAGCAAATTCTTTGTCAACTCTTTTTTCTCGTGATTTTTTTACGCCTAACACATGTTATGTTATGATACTTACCGGATTCGTCTTGAAATCCTCTAACAGATAGGCATACAAAAATTATAGATATATTTGCAAAAAATTGAAGATGACCTTGAAAAATTATGAAAAAAAAAGAGTTGACAAAAAAGAAGGCTAAAAATCGTTCGTCCTAACCATCTGACCAACGTCCCTATGGAACTTATCGCACGACAAATCGCATAGTCTATAGGAGAAAGCCTACTCTCGTACACCCTCTTTCAATACCGCACAGATACCAAAACTCTAGCCTCCAACGGTCCAAAGAACCCATCTCTTGCTGTTTTTACGAAGTCACTATAACTCGTGGAGGTATTATACACATAACAATATTCACCTGGAGGATTTCTTCTCGAAACGGTCGATCGATTCTTCGGTAAGGATGACCTCGAGCATTTTCGCCTTGTACTCCCGGAAGATGTCTGGTTCAGTAGCCTTCAATCTCAGACCCCTGCCGTGAAACTTTCCAAGAACCTCCACGCATAATTTCAACTGATCCACGTCCAATTCCCCATCCGCTTGGGTGTAACCAACCGCCTCGAGGTCCTCCAGAACGAACACCGCCCTCCCATACCGACCCAGATCAGCGAGATAACACCTGGGCACGAGATCGTTCCCATACTTCAGTCTCATCTTCGAATAGAACATCTCCTCGTTTTGGTAGGCGTCGAACGCTGTGCTCGGCTGCTGTTCCCCATCCGGGAACAGTTTCACCAACAGGGGAAAGTTGACCGGCTCGCCAGAGAAACGAACGACAGCCTCGACCCGATAGATCTCGCTGCTGCGACTCATCTCGACCAGTCGAACCGTCGCCGACTCGAACTCGACGAACTCCCGTGAATTCGGCTCGCAGAAGCAACGATCTTGCGCCATTTCCGGGATCAGATCGTTCTCGATGAAGTCGATGCTCAGCTCGCAACGATCCTGGGACTTCGTCGCTTGAGACATATCTAAAATTATTCACCCAGTGACAAACGATCGTGGGGCCAGCTGCGATCAATGAACTGCCGCGAGTGTACGACGACTCGAGTGGAAAGAGAACTGGCGATATCGGTCCCTCAGACAGATATCATTTCGAGGCGTTGATAACGTTCAACCAACGACGATTGAATCGTTCGACGATACAATGTCTGCTGTGTGCTGTCGATACGGATACAATGGTGTTTCCGATTAATCCAAGTGGAGTGAATTTTAAAATGTTCAACGTTGATACTGTCCGTTTGATCGACGAGAGCTGTCCAATTACACTTTCTTCTTTGATTATATCCTTGAATGCGGATACCGATCCTCTAATTGATGAAGCAGGTTCAATCGACTCCTTTGATTTTATAATATATATATACATATATATATATAGAATCTTCAACATGGACTCTCAATAAAACAGGTTTTTAATAAAGTTGTTCAACTTGAATTTTGCACTCTGGAACTACCAACGTAGAGCTGACAACTTTATAATCCACCCGGTTCGAGTGATCCAGAACGACGGGGACCTTCGACGGATACGAAAGAAGTGTTTTTCACTGGCGATTCCCAATGAAACTTTCGATCGATCGGAGAAAGTTTCGAGAGTGCGATTCACAGACTGGTGCCTGGCCCGGATACCGCCGCGTGTGACGAGTTACTGACGATAACGCGGTAGTGTTTATCGGTAACCTCTCGTCACGGTGATGCACGCGTCGCGGCGAGACGGTCGCGAGTAACGAGCCCGAAGTACATTGTAGGGAATCATCTCACGTGCTGGGCTGTCCCCTCCCCTCCTCGATAACGAACCTCTTATCTTCTAATGGCGTCACGAAGTTCTCCGCTCCGATACACTGCCCAGACGACCGGAGACGGTCGTCGACACTGCGTTTGATCGGAGTTTACTTCGGTTTTCAGATTCGAATGGGGTCTCCTTTTCAGTGGACGATTAGGGGAATGCTAATTGGAATTGAACTACAATTATGGAAAGTGAATACATATTTTGATTAAGACGATGGTATAGAGCGATCACCGTGATCTTTTATGATTTTTGAGTATACATGGATTAAAAGTTGAACTCCCACGAATAGACAATCTACAATTGGTAATTTTAATAATTACAATGAATGCACAGTGGTATGTAAGGAATGATGACAAGGAAAATATTGAAAATGTCTACTGTGGATGAGGAAGTAAGGAAATTTGCTGAAGCATAGCAGCAGAGGATTATAAATCATGAGGATCAACTTGACAAAAATTGTTGCTTAGGTTTGTATTATAATTATAATTAATATTGATTTACTGCAGAGATTATCGATTGAATTCGATTATCGCTATTGAAACATTTTTAAAAAAATCACGTTATAGTCCTACTTGTCCTTTTTATGGACAAATTTTCAAAACTATGGACACTGTGGATACTTGCAAAAATGTATTTTTACAGATTTCTTTACAAGAATGGAAATTAGACAGGTGTTTGTTTCCATCGTGAAAGATTTCGTTAATTAATTGTCTAATCTTTATTCAACCATTAATTCAAGAATTATTACAATTTTACATCTGTTTTAACTGTGTCATAGCATTTGTGTCAACTACACCAATTTTATCGTGATCACAGATACACCATAAAATGAACAATAATTCTGTCTAAAGAAAGTGTATCGAAGATCGTGGCTTCTCAAGATTTCATTAAGATTTCTCTGTTGAAGTCCCCGCGTATAGTAATGGCAAGCGGCTGCGCCGTCAGTCTTGCATCACGAGAGATGAATCATACACTTGGAGACAAAATATTAAGCCCTCCCATGCTTTATCGCACTAACACCTGCTCCGAGCATTCCACTCCATATAACATAACTGAGCTCGGAGAGATAATCAGTCTTTTCCTGTCGCTCAATTTGTTTCCACGTCCGTATTATATACCCTTACAGAACAACAGTCAGCTGTTATGAACGTTTATTCATTAACCCTCATCCGACCCTCGTTTTCCTAACTTAATTTGTGCTTCAGTGTCGAATCGACGTAGTGGTAAAAAAATATTAATACAACGAAGAGATAAATAGTTAAATTTACAGATTCTTTAACCCTTTAACACCCAGTGTGACGTATTCAC
The DNA here is from genome assembly GCF_001272555.1 of Dufourea novaeangliae. NCBI lineage: Eukaryota > Metazoa > Arthropoda > Insecta > Hymenoptera > Halictidae > Dufourea > Dufourea novaeangliae. Next base: position 33,957 of record NW_015374174.1, on the reverse strand, counting down.
ATCTAGAAAATCATATTTCCAGGGGTTTTGTCGTGAAAATACAGATGAGGTGCATGTATTGGGACCATTTTTTAACTTATTCCTACAAATGACAGAATATCATTATTTCTTAGGAGAAACAATGCGTCAAACTGACGAAAAGCTTAAATCCCACGTGAAAAGCATAGACGCAATTGTAACAATTTTAAAAAAAAAGGGATATAACGAAAAAGTTAACTCACACGCCTCGGTTAATAAGTGAATGAACCCATACCAGTTCTCGCTACTGCTGAAACACTATATTTTCACTCAAAAAAAGCAATAATAAAGAATCTCCTATTCCACGAGAAATCGTCCGAACGTAAAAAATATTCGCCGTAGAAAAAGCAACACAATTATAAACCTTAATTAAATCCAACGGAACGAGCGACTTACGTGTCGTGCGGCGCGCTGTTTCAGTTTAATTAATTAAGTAAATCACCGGGGTCGAAAGATCGATGCCGGCGAGCCGCGAGCAAAGATGGAAAATTAGATAATGACGGCACACAGGCAAGGGGAGGGGGCGTGGCAATTATAATAATAGGGAAATCTTCTAGGACCCCGGCTCGTTGAGTTTCATGGGAGATCGCGGTACGAGACGACTCAAAAAGGTCCTTTGTCCTCGTTCCACGACGCTGTTCGCCAAGGAGAAGTGATTTTAATTCTAACGCCCACGACGAGTCGGGGTCGGACTCGAAATTTGTTTGCTGGTTACCGTTGATTGCGCAGCATCTAACTTTATCTCTGTCTCCTTTCTTTTGGCGAATGAAACAAACTGTAATTTTGCATTGGTATTATGTATAGTAATATTGTGGAATCTTGACAGAATATTTTCGATCCTGTAACAATTTAATGATAATAGAAAGCCCTTAATGAACAAAACGAATTCCACTAAGTGAAAATTCATGTATGAAAAATTGTGATTTTGCATAAATATTGCCTAATAATTACTAATGATCGTGTTTCTATTGTTATTACAACAGTTTAACAGTGACAACGAACGCATGTATATTTTCAAATATCGGACTAACAGTATACTCTTATTCTATGTTATTACATATAACTGAGTAATAAGTATCAAAAACGTAATCGAAACACAGATTTTTATTACACCACAAACATTGCATAAAAGATATTTTGTTATATTGACATTTATAATAATTATGGATGTTGCGGGGAAATCAATATTATTGACATTATGGAACATATAACGAAATATCAGTGTAACACTTAAAAAAATTTTAAAGTTCCATTTATATCATTGTCCTGTGAAAATGTTCATACTTCCAGCAGCATTCATATTCCAATCAAAAAATTTATAGAATAAGGAAAAGGAATCTAAAGTAATTTTTAGTAGTTCCATTATCGAGGATTTACTGTACGTAATTGACATGTGTATACCCCAAATTTACATAAACACAAGGAGTGTTCCATTCAATCATAAAGTTGTCGCGTCTACACACTAACCACACTAAATTGCGAACAATTTCATTGGAAAGAGATCGCATGGCTGTTATTTCACGGTATCGAGACAACTTCAGGCAGCGACTGGGTTGGAATTTACCAACAGGTTCTACCCGTCCCGTAAACCAATCCCCCAAATCCGACAATCCCTCCAGGCTTCCGTAATTCAAAATTCCTAAGTGACAGGACCACATGCAGCTCAACCAACGAAACCGATACAACGACGTAGAATCGAACGTGACACGGGAAACGGCCACGAAACATCTCGAACACGAAAGGACGAACCCACAGATCTAACCTTGTTCATCGATGATTAATTTACCGTACAACGCGCCCTTGGTCGCACCAATTATGCCGACTCACAGCATACCGGTGCAAACGAGTCAGAACAACTTTCAGCCGTTCCAACAACCGCATACAGTCACGCAACAAATGCAAACCAACAATCCTGCCGCTTTCCCAGGGAATCCACAAGGTATTCGGGCAGTGTTTCAAAAGCGGGCAAAATTCCTGACCGGATCAAAGATAACGAAACTATTTACATGTTTCGAAAAAGTAGATAACATTTCATTTGGAATGGTACAGATAATGTTAATTTTGAAGCACGGCTGAGTCCGAAATGACGAACTTAACCCTGCTACAACCGTTCGTTTAACTGTACTCACATTTCATGTCACTTCGATCAGAGTTAGGCAGAATTTTATTCGAATAATACACAGTGAACAGCAGCAGCATCTAAGGGAGTCGTTCTGAGCTTTAAACAGTTAATGAGATTAAATATCAAATCATTCATAAAGAAGTATTATTTTATTATAAAAATTGAAGTTTCCACATTTAAGCAATTAAAAATGACGAAATACTTTTTTCATCTTTTATTCTTTAGTCGAAACTTCTTATCTAGATAATTAGTTTTCCCATCTCTGATTTCCAAGAATAAGGAAGATACAGGAAAGTTTTCAAAGAAATAAAAAAGCAGTTAGTCGGATGAAACTGGAGCATGACGATAGATTTAAAAATATGTACAAAAATGCTGCTCGGTTAGAAAGAATCTGGAGGCTGTTACAAAAATGCTGCTCGGTTAGAAAGAATCTGGAGACTAGCAGGATTCTGAGAATCTTGTCCTATCCCCATCCCTTTCGATTCAGAGTCATTCCACGTGAAATCGATTTGCAAAACTGGACCGTCCAACGTGTACTTTAATCACCCAGATACCTACAAGCCGTTCTATCAGCTCCATCAATCGGACGTTGTCTTCGCGAATCATCGGTACACCCCAAGCGCATTCCCTCAGCGTAACCAGTACCAACCGATCTTCCATCCGCCCAACGCCGCCCCCGCAGTCCAGACGCCGCCGAACTACGGTCCACTGCCTCAAAGCGTCGTCGATCAGATTCGTGGTGCCGTGAGCAGCGCGGCCCCTATATTCATCTTGCCGAGTGGTTGTCACCAGTCCACGAATCATCAGCAGCAATCACCGCCGGTGTGTCCATCGAATCAAGGAGGCGTGATTGGTCAGTCGACAGGCTTCAATTGCCCACCGTCGATCTACTGTCCGCCCTCGTTCTATCCGTTTCCAATCCCGTTACCCGTTTACGACCCGTTTGCCGGTCAAACCCGTGGCAAGGAGAAGTCGCAGGGTTGCGGATGCTGCCTGCGTGGTCACGACTACACGGATTCGAGGAACAACTGTCCCACGGGTTGTTGCTCGAGCCTGAACGACCCAGCGGATCATCGTTGCACAGCGACCAATGACGATACCGTTTGCTCGAAACGGAATTGTCCAGCCTCCATGAGCCTGCAATCTCTGGCCACGCAATTTCTGTCCCTGCCAGGGATCGTGTCCTGCGCGGCCACCCGACTGATCCTGAGAAAAGTCCCCGGCTCGAATATCACCAGCACCATGGAGGACACGATGGAGAAAGCCCAGAGGGCGATCAGCCTTTTGAACAAGGACCAACTACTCGGGGAGTCGAGGATCGCACGACAGGTGAACGCGTTGATCAATCTCCATATAACTGGGAACGTGCCAGCTAGCATCATACCGCTCCTGACGCTGCTGCAGCTGAAGGTGAACGTTCTGAAGGCGCAGATCGAGAGCCTGATCAACAACAAGGTGATGGAGTGTCAGGGATATGGATTCGAGGTGAGCTATCTTGTGAAAGAAGCTGAGTAGGTTTTTTGAAGATCTACGAAGTCAACTGTTAGAATTTTCCAAGCTTCTACTTCTTCAGGCTTATTACTAAGCGGTTCGTAGAATACAAAGTTTTAATCACGTTGATTCAAGCCATGAACATCTATTGAAGAAATCGGACCCACCGTTCTGCAACTGCTGCAACCAGACCCTGTCGACACTATCTACTGTATGAGTGTAGAAGATTCGAAACACAGAAACAAACATACAAATACTTCATCCAAAGTCTTGATGTCCCAGGACCACGTTAACCCCTTGCCCTACAATTTTCTTGACGTCTACAGACTCCAAGATTAACAAAAGGAATTTTGCCAGAAACGTAGCATTTCATTTCGACTCGAAGAAAACCGAATCTTTGTTGAATCGATTTTGAAATCCTCTACACGAATCTGACTCGATGTTATAGGGCAAGGGGTTAAAGATATCATGAACTATCTAAAAAAAAAAACAAATATACCATAAAATGTAACAATGAACCCGGAGAACAAACAAATTTCGATCACGTTGTTTCACCAATGGTTAATTCCGTTTTACAATCGTACGAATGGTTTCAGATAAAAACAGTCGCGACAGAATAAACAACTACCCAATAAAACGTTATATAGGGTGAGGCACCTAAAACAGGCCATCTGAATATCTCAGCTGCTATTGTTGAAAGAAAAAAATGTGTCAGACCAAACTTGCATGGTATCAAGAAACACATAATTTGATGTGAATAGTTTTTTGATAGGTGGGCGTGTAGAGGTCATATGAAGGTCAACTTAATTTTTTAAAATAGAAAGACATGTTTATTTACGTACCTCCATAAATACGAGATGGTACGTGAAACAACATATCTTTCCATTTAAAAAAAATCCAAGTTGACCTTCATACGACCTCTAGGCATCCACCTATCAAAAAACCATTCACATCAAGTTATCTGTTCCTCGATACCATGCCAGTTTGGTCTGACACCTTTTTTGCTACCACCAGTAACAGTCGCGATTTTCAAATGACCTCTTTTTAGATGCCTTACCCTGTACACGCCAATTTTGGGCTAGTCACGCCATTATCGAGTCTTTTATCACGTACAGCTAGGAAAGGAAGAATGCTTTATTTCTGAAACAGTTACATTTTTATCGCATTCGTTTACTTTCTTTATTAAAGGAATGGGTCTCGAGGATCAACCACAGATTATACATTCAAAGCTTTTTATTGTTCAACTACATGCCAGACGTCGTGTCGAACGTTTAACCGCAAAAAAACACCAGAGCCAATTCTGTCATCACGTCGATATTTTTGCTGATTCTAGCAACCCTCCGATACATCTCCACCGCCGTCGCCACCCTCGATAACTTCGTTTCCAACATGTTATTCCTCCTCCTCGCCCTCCCTTCCTTTCCAATTTTCCGTCCGCCATATTTCTTTTCCATCCGCGTCTCGTTTGTTCGCGTCGTCCTGGTTCCGCCAGAATTCTCCGGAACTTCGCGTCGGTCCTTCACAGGCGTGTACATCGTCGGGCCAGAAACGCAATTAAGATAACAACTTTCTATCGTCGAGTGTTTCACGCCGCGTGGAACCCCTCCGTCTCGAGCAATTTCCAAAGGAACAAGCGGGCGGGTGGGATGTTGTCAATACACATTCTTCGACGCGCATCGAAACGGGCCGAGGGAGGGAGCGTCGTTCACGCGCTGGCATTTCATTTGCATTCCATCCGCGAAAGCACAGGCTTACACAGGGCTTCGTCTGTTCCAGGTAGAAACCAGCGGGCCTGTAGATCCGTCGGTTCTCGCTTTGAAGACGAACGAGGAGCTAAGACAGCTGTTGGCTGCTCTTCGGCAAAAGGAGTGCGACGAAAGGGTGAACGTAAACTTCGCGCCGTATCACTCCCAGCGTGCGATCGCAGAGTCCCGTCTGAATAATGTTCAGGCGAAGATTCGACAGGTGGAGGCTGAATTCGATGCAAGACGAAACGTCCAGTTGCCAACGCCGACCATCACCTCGCAGATCGTCCAACAGTTCTCGGAGGCTAGGTGCACGTTCGGTTATGCTCCGTCCAAACTGTTCGAAGCTTACAGTATCCCAGAATCGCCAGATCCGTTCTCAGCAGCGGCTCGCAATCCTAGGAGATTGTATATCAAACCTAGGGAACAGATGCCCATAGGGACGAGATCAGACGACCAGAGCAAATGTACCAGCACCATTGAGGATGGAAGGTGCAAGGACACTGGAACTGGAGAAGGAAACGCGAAGTGCAGTTCGAAGGATCAGTCTGTTGGCGATAACGAAGATGGTCGCTGCACCAGAGACACCTGCAGCTGCGATGGGACTTCGTCGGAGGATAGCCTCGTTGAGGATAAAAAAAAACTTCGTGTGAAAATTGATCCGGAGGGAAACGTGTGGATTCGTAGGGAAGTGATCATCGAAGAGATCAAGGGTGTAGGGGGTGAACAGTCGAACACTGATGATGTCGAGTGTCGGAAATCCTGCGAGGTCTGTGAGATTGTGGAAGAAGGTGAACTCGAAGGACAACACGAGGAAGGTACAAAATTCATGGTCAAGGATGGAAAGGACGATGAAGAATCGTCGAAAGTGATCGTGAACTCCAATATTGAAAAGAAGACAGAAGTCGAGCCTAAAGGGACTGGAGTTAAAGACAGCGAGAAAGATGACAGTGGGGAGAAAGAAACGGAAAACTGGAAGAGTAAACAAAATTTAAAAATCACGGTAGAGGGACCAGAGGCAGAAGGCACTTCCGGGGATCAAGAAGACGAGGGAAAGGGATCGTTGAATGCGCGCGTGATCAAGACAGCCGATATTTCCAGTTCTCGTAAAACTTTCGGCGGACTTAGATCGAAACTACGGAAAAGAATCGACATGAGGCGACGACGAAAGGACGCCGCGAACAATGGCGACTCAGGTTCGAATAGGACGGACGAGATTAACTCCGGGGAGGATGAATCGGGACAAGGCAATGGGAATAGAGGAAACGTGCAGATCGTCTCGATGGTGACCGATATTAAATACGATAGACGGTGCGGCGATTTCGGCAGATGGATGATAATGAACGAGTGCGTCCATAAAAAGATGGAGGACGGGGAGAATTCTGTGGAGTATTGTCCGAAGGATATCAGAATTGAAAATGCGAAAGATGAAAATTGCGCACGCCTTCTTCCGGAGAAAATCGAATGCTCTGAAGTGTCTAACATGGACGACGAAATAGATCGCGAGGCTGGATTAAATGCAACTTTGGAATCTTTGACTGGCGAGGAATTGAACTTTACAGATGATCTTGGATTGGACGGTGAGTGCATCGTATATTTATATAATATAAAAGTGTGAAAATATGTATTCTGATGGACAAACGCGGTATAAACATTCTCTAGCAAAAAGAGGAATAGTAATTGTGATTTTCATTTTTAGATAAGAAAGTCACTGAAGGGTTCGAACATTTTCCGCCGTTGAAACAAGCAGCTCCAAACACGAGGACAGGAACGGATGGTATCTTTGCGAATATATTCCATCAGAGAGGGCTTGAACCATACTTATCGAAGATCGTCTGCGAAACATCCTCTTATCATCGAGATACGGAACCAGAGACGAGCATCGCTTCCGCGATCTATTCGGTCATTGGAAGGCAACTCGATTCTTTCGGCTCGTTGGTGGGCAATATATCGAACTTTTACTCCCACAAATTATGGAGTACGAACTATATTCACCGGAATCGAGAAAACGTGGAATCAAATAAATCAACGATCTCGCGAAAAGACAACTGGATTTTGCTTCCTACAGACATCGATCACGCGGACAGGAAACGAAATAATTCGCGAGAGAAGTACGTTTCGATGGGCGATGGGCTGTACAGGGTGCGTAAAATAAGGCACTCCATAATCAAAAACAAAGGAAGTAAAAGTTACGCAGTAATCGGTGGATCGACGAGCGGTCAAATGCGCGAACTATTCAAGAACGGACTGAAGCGACCGTCTCGAGTTCGCAGAAGTTTTGTGATAAGGAGTCGATTGAAAAATCCGACGAATTTCGAGCGCGAATGTTCGTCCCCTTTCGTGATTTTGAAACGATTTAAACGGAACAAATGCGGAGTTGAAATCGCAAAACAATCGGAACGTCACTTGAAACCAAGTGGGAAGTTTTGTTCTTTGCCTGATAATTTGGAAAATATAGAAGCGTCTAAACCAATTACTTTGTTCCATCAAAATGACAATAGTGATAATGCTGGTGAACAAAATGAAGTAGTTACAGTCGGCTGCGTTGCCGATTCCATCGATCACTTGGGGTCCGAAGACGAGCAGATAACGAATATACACGATTATTTTGCAGAACAGGAACAAATGAACGTGTAGTCGAACAAGTATCACGATTTTATTAGCCGTGGGCAATAAAGTATAACATTGGAGATTAAATGGAGAACGTAGATGACACAAGAACAGACGAATTTATTACAATTGTCACGTTTCTTTTTTCCTTTTGTGCGAAATTGAAAATCTCTTCGGGGTGTAACACGATAGTTTTTTTTTAAACTGTAACTTCGAACATCACACGAATTGTGTTTTTAAACGCTGGGCACCATTGGGAAGACCCCCCAATTGTGGGGATTACGACGGAAACCTTCTGTGCGCCTTTGTACAGAGTGTTTCATAAAATGTATACAACTGGACACAAAGATAATAAAAGCAGCTTGTGGAAATATTACCAATAGCTAATCAATCACACGTTTAAGCCAATTGCTTATGGTTACTCGGGACAATCCTCCCTGCAAATTGTTTTGTGACTATCTTTAGACTTATCTTTCCAAGAAAATACGGCCACATAAGCCTTGAAAGAGTAAGAAACTCCATTTTGTTACAACCACAAGTGATTAGAAATCCATATCAAGAGTGACAAACATTTATACATAATCTTCCGTTTTACTATTTTTGACTACCGTATGTGCTCTCACCTCCGCACCCAATGAAACACTCTGTACAGGAACGGTCGCGTGAAGAAAATAAAAAAACACATCACTAACACATGAGTCACACGCCTCGTCCGGTAGAGTAGCTGCAAATAATTACAACTGGTGAGTAAATGCAGTTTATACTTCTCCTCCTTTATTAACCGTTAATTCACTTCGTTAACTGTCATTATATCTGGTCGGTTGACCGCTTTCAGCTCCTGCTGGCAGCTCTCTCTCTTTATCTTTCTTTAGAATTGCAGCACAGTAACAACGCGACCGGATGAGGTCGAACTACTTTGAACACTCTGGGGGGGGGG
>NW_015374174.1:23713-25011 GCF_001272555.1 Dufourea novaeangliae | reverse complement strand
AAGAATAATAATAATAATAATAATAATAATAATCGATTAAGTCGCTCTCGGTATCATGGTTACCATGTAATCTGTTATTCAATATATATGTGGTGTATATATATATTAAATTTCTTACGATCTAGAAATAGATTTGAATCATGAGTAAAAAATAAACGCATTCAACGCACTGGTCTCACATTCAGAAGACTATAACGCCGTGGTTTGTGTAATTCGTTACATGCTGGATTACACGGGACAATAACGAAGTAACTGTTATGTCAGATACACTCTCACGTACACAGGCACACCACACTCGGGGGGGTAATACACGATGCTGCTTATAAACTGGGTGAAACGAAGTGGGGAGGGTATCGATAATCGTGGAGACGCAAGAAGCATCAAGCAAAAGACAAGGTCGACATACGATCGTAGATCAATGTCGGACGCGGAAGTGTTCACGAGCGCCGGAAACAACTTCGTAACGCAAACATACGCGGGTCGATGAAATCGTCAGGATAAGTTAGGTACTGATTAGAGCCATATACAATTGTGTTATATGCTATATCGAAGTTATAAACGGACTGCACGCTTATAAATACGCTACATACTTATACAGCTGCCTACTATACTTTCAGACTTATAGTCGAGACAAAATCAATTTCGTCACTCGAGACCACTCGTAGAATCTGTTTCTGTTCTGAACCAACGGTCGAAAATTCTGATTACAAGGTTTTAGTGGTTATTCCCACCGAATGATTGGCTATCGTTAACATAGTACAATTGTTGAAGTAGCGATAGAATAACGATGATTCACGGTGGGAATAATGGACCTGAGTTACCAACTGAGTTTGAACCCGACTATAAACAACACTCTTACGCAACAGAGTAATCGATTACCATTAAATTATCGTTACGAAGCTTATTCAGTCGCGACGGTCCTTCATCCAGATGCTGTTTGCAAAACAATTAACAAATTGCGAGGAACTGAGTACATTGCCATCCTTTTATAATGTTCTAACAATGAGGTCTCCGAGTGTATACGACTCCGATAAAAAATTTCATACGTTCCATTCACGAAACATTTGTGCTTAAAGCGAGAAACATTATACCGATCTAATACCAATGTATGATTTTCCAACAATCCAGGATAGTTAATGTTAGAGTATTTTTTTTTGTTTGTTTACCCATCTCTTCTAATTCGATCGAAATCCGTCTACCCTCTATGAATAAATATTCTTGTCCGTTAATAACTGTTGGAAAAGTATTAAATAAGTCATGGGGCATGTATATTACAAGAAGAAAGATAGAATAACACG
>NW_015374174.1:0-23553 GCF_001272555.1 Dufourea novaeangliae | reverse complement strand
ATATTTATAGTCAAATATCTCGCGGGATAACTTAAATAATTCGTACACGTTGGTTGCAATAATTTAGTTTAAAAATTAATACTTCACTATGACGAATCTTTGATTAAAGAACTTATACGACTAACAAGTACTTGTAATCTACAGTTTACTACAACCTCTTTGAAAATTATGAAGATCTCGTGAACCACTCAAGGTAAAAAATATCTAGTTCCCTTTGTCTTCCCATATTGTTCTACTTGTTGAGTGAAAAAACTCTGATATCCAACCTTACAAATTTAAGTCCAAAAGATTGAGTCCAAAATTAAGTACAGTGGTTATTTATTATAGAGACTATTTTCTGTTCCTCTCTTTCTCTCTCTCTCTCTCTCTCTCTTTAAATTCAGTTCAATGTAAGGCGCGTCTTACACCTGGAATCATTTCACGAGTCGTAACAACGACAAAAATGATTTGTTTTTTAAAAAAAACCCCCAAGGCTCGCGCAGCTTTATGAAAACTGACGCAGTCTCCGTCAAGGAAACGCGACTATAATATATATAAAAAAAAAGGAATTGGGTAGCAAACAAGTATGTCCTATTTAAATAAATCTTTCAACTCTGAATTTTCTTCCAAGTATTACCTGTACGTCGGTTGTACAAGTTGAAATCTCTTCTTTTCTCGTTTATTCCCTCGAGAACTTCAACTTGGCCAAAGGCACGATTTACGAAGATGGGTGTATGTGAAAAAGAACATTCTCATACAAAGAAAACAAAGAAACTCAAAAATAGACTGCCTTTAAGAAATTAAAGTAAACAATAAATACAAGCCGATGCGGGTACTATTTTTTGTACAGTGAAAAATGTACAATGGGGAGGGGAAAAAAAACATTATGTTCCCTGGGGAAAAGTATTTAGAGCCACTATCTCTGCCTCTGATTGCGATAAGGTATCGTTCCCGGAAATGCTAATTCCGTTTTCCGTCTAGTAACAATAAGTAGCGTCTCGATTCAATTCACACCTTTGGTGTATTCAGCTTTCAGTTGACCCAGCACTAATTTTATATCGTAAAAAGTAGGTCGTTTTTCAGGTTGTAAGTCCCATGCCTGGTGAAGAACGCTCGATTAATAATAATTCACGGAATACAATTATATTCGATCGCGCGCAGACGGTCTCGTACTTACTTGTCTCATAATGTCGTAAACCTCGTGCGGACATCCATCCGGTGGCTCCATTTTGTATCCTTTCTCCACGCACTTTATGACGTCCGCCAAGGGCTGGAAAGAACGCGAAACGAAAATTGTAATTATACAAAGGGTATGGAAAGGAAGAATATGTTACACACAGATTGTTACTCACGATTCGTGGGTATGGTACACGCCCAAAGGAATAGATCTCCCACAAGAGTATTCCGAAACTCCACATATCAGACTTATTTGAAAATTTCTGTAAACAGAAATGTTAATAAAATAGTTTTATGACTGTCACAAATGTATCTACCAAAAATTGTTTTACCATAGATCATTGCAATTTTACACCGATCATAGACTTGATCATTTTATCCTCTTGTCGAATTTGAACTTACGTTCTTTCTTTTAAATTTCAATGTTCGAATTTCTATCATTAAATGAGTTCAAAAGCTACAATTTTCAGGTAGAAAAAAAAATCATATATCTGACTTCTATATTCGAGTTATTAATGGTTGACTTGTTCAGAAACGTTCAGAAGACAACATCTACAGCTGCGTCTACACTATATAGCAAAACAATGTTATACAACAAATTATTGTATAACCTTGCTACACACCATGTTTTTATAACTTGTTACAGGACTATACCTTTCAGACAAATCTGTAACAAGTTTGTATAACATTTCTGTATGGATAACATATAACATGCTATATAACACGAAAAATGTTATGTAACATCACGTTATATAACATTTTTCTTTCTGTTTTTCTAACAAGTTGTACAACTTTCCTATATAACATATTATTTAGCGACATTTACACTCTGCTTTAAAGCCTCTGGTGCGGTCCACTTGATGGGCAGCTTGCCGCCCTCGAGGGAGAAGTTCTCGTCCCGTGCCAGCCCGAAGTCGGACACTTTGGCCGAGTTGTCCTCCGCGACGAGAACGTTCCTCGCGGCCAGATCTCTGTGCACTACGTGTCTGGATTCCAGATACGCCATTCCAGCGCACGTGTCGCTGAAACAAGACCATCGAACGCCGTATTTCCACCTGGATCCAGAAGAATAGACGACAAAACAAAACCACGCACGCCCACACCCAGATATAGGAAACACAGTTTCTCTCGCTTTACGTACTACGCGAAGTTGATCTGATCCTTCTTGGAGACGTGCAGCCTGCCCCTGGATCTCAGGTAATCGACCAGGGATCCTTTGCTCATATACTCCGTAACCAGGTACATGTGTTGATTATTGAATACAAGCCCGAGCAGCTTCACCAGGTTATCGTGGATCAGCGACGTCATCAGGCTCGCCTCGGCTAGAAACCTTTGGGCCGCCTCGCTGTTGTCCTTCAGCATCTTCACGGCGACCCTCTCGCCGCGATAGACGCCCAGCAACACGTCGCCGAACTCACCTTTACCGATACACTCCCTAAGCTCGAGCTCGTGGGTCTGTATCACCCAGCCGGCCTCCACGAACGCTTTCGGATCCACGCAGAAGTCCTGTTTCCCCTGTTTCGGCAACGATTTCGTCAGTTGCGTGCACAAACCGTCCGCGTCCTGCTCGTAATGCTCGACCAGCAACGCCAGATTCTCGAAGAACTCCTCGTCGTCGATGGTCAATTGATTGTTCTTGTATTTCACACGATAGTGCTGCACACGGCTCTGATAGCACACGCACAACGTATAATCGCCTGGGAAATTCGTCGACTCCCGTACTAGGAACAGACCGTCTTCTCTCGGTCGCAACAATCTCTCGGCAGTTTCCCGCGATATTTTCCCGTGGAACCATCTGCAACAACCCGGCCGTACGCGATTCTGGCTGGTTTAATTGGTTTTGGAACCGACGACGACGATGGAGGGGGATCTTTCGAGTGTGATCGCGAGAAACGATCAGGGCTGTTGCAGCAATTCTGTTGGACTTTTCGGGATAGATGCTTTCGATTGTTAAAAGAGGTGTTTACCAATCAGCTGACACGTCTAACGCTTTCGGAACGTGTCGGTTGATTGTATTTTAATTGATAATCCACGGTAAGATTTATTTTATTTTTACTTATGTATTGTTGTTTTCAGAAATTATTTACATATTATTTTCGTTAAATAATAAATTATTAACATTCAAATCATAATTTTTCATGGACGTCTGAGTAGACACAGTTAACAATTATTTGATTGTTACAGTTAAAGATGATTGATCCTTTTGGAAAATCATTTATCATCAGTGGAATGCATAGGATTGTGGATGGTATGATGGGATTGGAAGTAAGAAGATTTAGAACAATAAATTGCGGAAACACAGACTTATTGAAACATATATAAGAAAACAGATGCTACTATTGTGAACCTATAGAGGATTTCAACCCTCTTTGACCCCCTAGGTCTTTTATGGCACAAGCGAAATTTCACGCTCAAATATCTTCGAAACGATTCTTATCAAAAGAACCTTTTAACATTCAACTTTAAAAATTATTGAATCGTGTAATAGAGACTCTAGAAGGTATCCTTGAATTCCTCAGATATTTTGGAAGCCTGTAATAAGAAAATAGGTTTGGACATCAAAGAATCAGGAGGGTAACGGAGACAGTAAAAATAACGGGGAGCACGAAGGGTTAACAACGCAAAGGTAACTGAAAATTAAAATTAACAACTTTCGTCTGCTGCAATAATCAAACCACAGAGTTTTACTCCATAAGAAGAAGACACAGAAGAAACTATTAAGTACACTATTAAGTGTATTTTGATTGGTGAAAAGTTTAGAGGATTTTTCATGGATAATAATTATACACACTCGGAGAGTCCAAGAGAATCCCTGCAGCAATCCATCGGAATAGATACGTTCTGGGAATATCTGTGACAAATCTGTTGGTATTCTGTACGACACGATACTTTCACCGTTCCGAACAATTATGTACGCACGTAAGCTTGCGTATGAAAGCAGAACGAAACGGTGGAGATCTACGCTGCTCAAAACAATTAAGAGTGCCGTCTCTTGACTCAGTTTTGCGTTAAGTAGTGCTCCTGTCCGTCAACTCCGGCCTGCATTCTCTCTTACTCAAGCTTTCGAGTGAAACTTTCCGGTGAAAATATTATTTATACCGATAAATTTTCACCGGTATCAAATCCTTCGTCAAATTTCAATTTTGCTTGCAGGGTGGCTTAATCCCTTGTTATTCGATGACCGAGCTGAGAAGAGTCTTTGCATTGAAAGTTCGTATTTACTCTGGATTTCGATTTTCCACATAATTTTTCATTCTTTCAAGTAGAAAACAAGTCAGTAGGTTTAGAATCAAATGAATTACCGTCATTTCTCAATTTCCACTCGCCTAAACTTGAATAAAATAACCTCATAATACAATGTATGTTATTTCTTGTTTATCATTATTTTATGCATTAAAAATAATTTTATTTATATTTTTCATTCATTTTTTGTTTTCTTTGCAATCAGGAGAAAAGTAACGAAAAAAGAGAAGAAAAAATAGTACGAGTAATTATCAGAAATATAACGCCTAAATGAGTAGAAATTCAGACATTTAACTTATAGGACACGGTATTGCAAGGTATACATAACAAATACGTACGGCATAGCGTTCAGTTTGACCTCGTGCCTCGGATTCACCGGCAACGCGGTCGGATTGCTGGGATTTGTGACGTTCGTGGTGAGAATCACCGGCGGCGAGCCGGTGTTCATGTGACTGGTTATGCTCGGCGCGGTGACGTTCGGATGGGTAGTCATTGTCGGTGATACTGGATGGGACGGAATGTTGCTTGCAGACAAGTTGGAAGGAACGTTGTGTTGTGTTGTGCTGTTCTGCAGTAGGGGATGGGACGTTACGTTCGAGGGGATCGTGTGGTGATTCTGATTGCCGTCGAGCTTCGCTTGCCGCGCTGGCGCTGACACATTCGGGTATCCGCCACCCGCATTGTGGTACGTTGGCATCGCAACTCCCCGCCGGTAGCCCTTGCGAACCTGCAAACGACAACATCTGTTTAAGCACTCTTCACGTCCTACGTTCAAGTTAAATGTAGCTGGAACGACGATGTGAAAACTGTTAGGACTACTATCCGCTAAGGCGTCATAGACACATCACGATTGCGCTACGCTCGAGTTTCTGTCCACTTGAGCGTATTGGAAGCGTATAGAAAACGTACTGAAAGCTTCATTTTCCTCATTCGCAAAGATGTAGGGCGACGAAGAGGACCTTATCGCCTTATATAATAATTTGTTTAAAAAAAAAGATAGTTTCCTAACAACAATCAAGTCCCAATTATTTACATAGTGAAAATATACCGAGAGCTCCATTAAAAACATACGATCCATCTGTATTCTGAATAACAAATAAGTTTCTAGGAATATGGACCGATAAAATGTCTAGTATCTTCAGACTTAACGGTATGAATCGATGAAAAACGTATTAACCTTTGTTTCAGTGATTCGCAAACACATTTAAATGGTAATTATGAGTGAATATTTTAATCGAGTCGTTCCCCATAGTTAACCCTTGTACCACGTCAAACGCGCACGTACGTGCAATTTACGTTAACACGGCGGCGTAACGCGTATAGTCAACCGATACACGCCGAAGGTAAGAAAAAGGAGCACGGCTATCGTGTATCGCGAAGACAAAATCAACGAGTGGAACCACATGCTCGCGCGTACCAAATCCCCCACGACGGTGCAGATCTTTATGGTCGTTACCCGAGAAACAAGATATCCGAAGCATGCTCTCGCGACAAATGCAGTGCCAAAACATTTCTTGATAAGTCTCAATTACAAAAACTGCCTCTCGGCAAAGGGAACCGCGATAGACGTCGACAACACGGATCCACTTCATAGTAGTAGAACCAAAGTTGTCCATCGTGCTTCAACATCCCCTAAACTAGATTTACTCGAGCACTTTCAGCATTTATTGTTATATGTAAGTACCTTAGATAGTCCTACATTATGACTTACGTTTATGTCTAAACTATTTATGTTCAGGATACGTGTAAAAAAATAAAATAAATATGATCTGAAAACCGTTTCTTATATTAAAGTAGCCTACGATGAAAAACAAGGACGACACAATGGAAATTATAAAACCTCATTTTTTTTTCGGATGTCCGAATATGTCAGTTAGGACAATTAAGGAGGGCAGTGTATGTGTCGCTTGGTCAGTTTAATCCAGAGTAAACAGTTGCCCGAAAGGAATAAAGAAAACGAAGATCGTTACGCAGAATCGCGACGGAAAAGGTGTCACCCCCATTAAATTTTATGAAGCAAAACGACCACAGTGTACACACATCGAGGCGCACCATATTTAATCCCCCGTGCCGTGGACTGAGGTGAGCATTTAATAAGCCTGTTAGCTTAAGTGGCCATTGTTCCGACACGTACACAACACTATCCGCTCGTTCCATCCGCATTCTAATGCGCCAGACACCGATAGACGACGGACGGACATGCGTGAAAGATGAATCACGGGCTGGTGTATTTTCATGACCGTCTGGGAAACGAATTAAATCCACGCATTTAATGAAACCCACAAACTATTATACTTTCCATTCACGAGTTCAAGCTCGCGAGTTCGCCATTAACGCCCGCGTTTCTTTTTGCAGGCCCCGTTCGGTCGCGAAACGGGACTAGCGAAGGAAATTTCCGTTTCGAATTTCCACAGCGTTAAATGAAGTAATCGGGCGACCGTGGATGATGCATTATCGTAGACGGAATCGAAAGTTTCGAAATTTTTAGCGCAAAAGTGGGTACGAATAATAACGATGAATAATACATAATTAATAGAAATAGCGTATTAAATATTATACATTATTACGTACACTTCGTTTTTTAACCCACTTACAAATCAGCATTCAATTTGCAATCAGAGTAAAGGGTATTTTCACTTTCACTCAATATGACGAGAATATTTAAAGAAAGTGATTTTGCATTTAAATATTGAAATGTGCAATGATTTTCCTAACAAATTTTACAAATCGAACATTTTGTGTATCGACCACTAGCTTTTTAAAAAAAAATATATATTGTATCATTATATTTATACCCGTTTATTCGGACACCTTTTCGTCTCCTGGAGATGGAATTCTAAAAAAAATCCTGAAATTAGCTTCATACAGAACTGTGTTTCCTTGAACTATCTTATGTTTCCTTGCTTGGTTTTACATTTAGGTCACCTTGTGTTACTTAACTGCGTTGAAAGGAAGAATAGTGCTATTCATTCGAATTAAACGTTTCGTTCTAGACAAACGCCATGAGTCACTGATGTTACTTGCAACATACGGATTCCTTCAAAAGGAATATCTTATTTTTAAACTGTTAACTGGGTAAGATTAGTCGAGAGATAACATTCAGATAACAAAATTAGTAAAAAGTACATTCACACCGGTGGTGTTTAAGGTAACGAAACGAGCTCAACGTTTCTATTCCGCTTGAATTTAAACTCTTGTTTTCGTTGATTAATCCAGAAACACGTGGATTTGCATAAACAACCGCCGGCTAGTTTGCTCTTCGTAGCTCCAACTTCCAAGGTAAATTTGCGTGCTGATGATCAACCGTATGAGTCAGACGATCCATAAAGGCGGTATAAAAAGTACCTCCTGAATTCATTTCGCATACTTGGCAATGTTTTTCAATTTCACATTAATAGAATAGATTACGAGAAACGAAATGAAACAGTAAAATTTTCGAAGGTACAACATTATCAAATCTCACGGTTAGAACTTCAGTTTTGAAATTTAGAATTTTATCAAAATTTCAGTTCCTTATATGTAAATGAGAAATTGGTTTTTCTCGATGGACAAAGCCAAGCGAAAAAGTATTACAATTTTTATTAAAAAAAAAAAGAATGGCGTATTCGGTGCAGATCGTAGAGACAGCAACATTTCGACGGATTCCGTGAATGATCAGAGGCACCAGAGGAGAAACAAATCCGTTGCACGAGCAAATATTGAATAATTCAACTGGAGTTTATCCTTGGTCGGTGTCTATGACGAGTACGTTATGTCACATGAAAATAAGCTGCAGCCGGACATACTAATACGAGAATCGGCATTACGTAAGTGCACCAGTGACAACATTTTGTCGTCCGTTTTTCGAATTTCGAACAGTGATGCATCCCTATTCAAACGATGCTTTTTTACCGATGAATGCTGTAGTATGTCGTGTCTTATCTTGAAAGGATAACTCGAAGAATCTATATTCTTTATAAAATATAAAATATATTAAAAGTCGACATGAATATCGAGAAAAGCAATTTTATGATTCGAGTAATTGTAAAATAACAAATCTGAATTCCGTCATTTTGACGGGTTTGGTAGTTCTAGTGTTAATATATAACCAATAATGAACTTAATTGTTTAATATCACATAAATGAACATACAGCTAATGTTAGAAAGTACACATATCGAACTCTTGATAAAGTTTCATAGTAAAAAAAACATAACAGTATCTATCTTTAGTTCATAGACGAATTCTACATAGTCCGAGTTTAGAAACGCTCTTTGAGGTCATTGAGCCCCTGTCTTAAACTTGCATAGCTACCACCCCCACCCTATCCCTCGACTTCATACCCCTCCCATCGATTGGGACACAGTAAAGGTGGGGATCGTGTCGAAGAAGGAACCTTGAGCGGTCAATACTATCTACCACCCCTACAAATCCAAAAATCTTTACTTGTCATAGACTGTATGCCGTAAGTACCAAGACACCTACTTTATTTATTAAAAAAACACGTTCCACATATATGTTCTAACACGCTTTCCACCACGTTTATTACGTTATATGAGAAATTAAGGGATTCATTTTTTTTTAAAGGATTGAGCTGATTTATAATTAATAGTTTATGCACATTTAGTGTAGAATATACGGACAAAATATTATTCTTTAACATCAAAGATGAAAAGAAAAAAAATCTCATCACAAAAGTGCAAGAAGCGGCGTATTA
The DNA here is from genome assembly GCF_001272555.1 of Dufourea novaeangliae. Lineage (NCBI taxonomy): Eukaryota > Metazoa > Arthropoda > Insecta > Hymenoptera > Halictidae > Dufourea > Dufourea novaeangliae. The sequence continues at coordinate 14,460 of NW_015374174.1, read as the reverse complement.
ACTTCGCTCCAATAATCTTCTGCGGACTGGAAAGTTATGATCTGACGTGTTTTATAGATATCATTTGTCGATTTTCGTTTTAGCGTGGAGATATCATCCGTCTGTATATCTGGTGTGTATAAATCACTATGTATAAATTTAATTGATCGATTAGACCAGATATACTATCTCGATGAAAGCTTCAAGGTTACCTTCATTCTCTTTATTGAGCCTTTACCGGTTGGATACCCTAGGCGGCTATCTTTATGACACAAGCATAATTGTGAGAACAATTAAAAGCGTTTATTGCCTGCTGATAGCGGGTACACTGTGTTATTGGTTCGATGATGTAAACTCGAAGCTGTAAGAGAACGTGTTTAATATCTTGCAAGGTACCACAGGTGATAGAAAAATTAAGAGATTGTAAAATACATTGGTGATCCATGAAACAATAATTCGTTTATTTTATCCGTTTCTCTGATTATTCCACGGAATATATCGTATAAGCAGTTATCTTCCAGATATTTAAGGTACCTATAAGCAAATATTCAGCTTCCATTGAAACAATATTCCAAGAGCTGCTATGCGTACAGATAATGCAAATATGAGGCTGAAGATTTTGGAAAAATCTTATTGGATTAAAAACTTATAGATTAACCCTCGGAAAACGAAGAAGGGATCATTTTTCAATATAAAATCTATACATTACGAAAAGGTATAAATATTAAAAAATCTAATTTTATTATCAGATATTATTAATATTATCAGATTCGTTATCAGATATTTAAAATTCGAGTGTAACAGTTACGAAATCTCTTAAGTATTCATTGGTGCGTTTACCATATATGTATCTAGGAACTGAATGTCAGTAGAAAAACAACCATGCGATAAACAAGCGTGTCTTTTGCAATTTTCGCGACACTCGGGTGCGAAGTGAAACGATAAATCCGTCCTGAAACGACGCGTCGACACCGAAGTTATTCGCATCCACGCGAAACACTGGCCTATAATCCCTCTGTTACGGGCAATAAAGCGCGGAGAAGCTTTATGCCAGTGTTAATCCGACACGAACAGCAAATGCACGGACGGGGCTTGCTGAATCAGGCCCGTTTCTATCGGGCGTTTAGCGATACAATAACAACAACTTAAATGCCCTTTAAACGATCCGTTTACATACGTTTGATGCGCATATTACGCACGGTTAACCCTTTCCCCTGTAAGATCGAGTCAGACTCGTGTTGACTATTTGAAAATCGATTCAACAAAGAAGAATATTATTCGAGGCACAGCATTATTCTGCCCGCTTCCAATGAAAACCACAAGACGTCTCGGTTCCGTTCCACGCGTCTAAAGATATCAACCGACAAGAGAGGGGAAAAAAAAGAAAAGCTCGCTGGGCCCGTTAAGCACCGTATCGAAGTGGCGAACGCATAAAATCCAAGTACAATTTTGCAACCGGATATGTATACAATTGCAACGTGGCCAATTATATCTATCGTCGAGGGTAATTAAACGTTATTATCGACACGTTAGCGATATCACGAGGGGAAAACTCATCTCAATTATAGAAATTAAGAACACTGTTGAAACCATGCTTAAAAACTCGCTACGATGCAGGTTCCATTTTAATTTATCACGTGAAAACGCTCTTTCGGCTTTCGGACGATTGCTAAGTGATCCTCGAGGTGGAAGTGATTTACGCCGTCATTTTGCCGCTGCGGACCAAAGCAGACGGTCCCGTGGAAAATAAGGCGAGACACTGCGGTAATACGGTAACACGACCGTAAGAAATTGGAACAATGGTATATACGTGAGACGAGAAGTAAGGATTATGTGGGATGACCCACTTGGATCTATAAATGGATTTATCTCTAGTGTCTGGTACACATAGAATTCACTATTGTTCGAGTCGATGCGAAGTGTACGGGTGGAGGGAACTGGAACATTTTTATACAGGGTGATTCAGACGAAACATTAACCCTGTAACATCGAGTCAGACTCGTGTTGACGATTTCAAAATCGATGCAACAAAGACAAATGTTTTGAAGTGAAATGCCACGTTGCTGGGATTAATATTTAATAAGTTGCAATAAGTACAGAATTCTTTTCGTTTCTTTCGTATTACCATATGCAACTTCCGAAATTCGGTTCATACAATTTTGTAAAATAAACTAGATGACCCGTACGTTCCAAACATACATGCGTTTTACGTAACTATTTAAAAATTGCCACTCTTGTACCCTAATGAGGACTCATCTCCGTTTATCCTTACCATCTTAATAAAAATAATTAAATAAATTTCGTAATTTTGTTCTAATACTTATGAGCCGGTGTGCACAGCTATAACTCCAATTCTGGCTACAGACTATCCATCTTCAACGAATAGAACGATTTATGTTGACCAAACGTGGGGGTAAATCGCGAAAAAGACGGTGTGAGAAATTTTCGTGCCTCGAATTGACTGCACGGGCCAGCGAGACAATCCTCTATTTTTTTTTTTCACGGGTAATTTATGCGAAGCTCATTCGCGGTGTCGTCTCGTAACCGAGCACTATTAATATCCCCGGCACGCGAGGGAACGAACCCGGGTTAAAGAAAAAGAGAGGAAAGAACGGCCGGGAGCAAAGAGCACGGGGCTCGGACAGATTTGCTCTGGCGTGGTTCTCTTTAACAGTACACGTTACTGTACCCTGACCCGCCGTTTTCCATCTGGCGTTGCTGGTCTTCACTAGGGCTACTACTTTTAAACGGGTAAACAAAAATTACACGGGTATACATGAGATACGTATCCGAATAGGGTCATTCCACGCGAAATCGAACACTTTTTGGAGCACCATTTCGGATTGTACTCAAATTTGGATATGTTGTAGTCTTTAGCGATATATAAACGTATCTCAAAGGATTTTGGAAAATTTTTTAAATTGTTGATTTTACAGCTGTTTGAAATTTAGGGTCGACCTTTTTTCAATAAATCATAACAATTGAACTAACAAACTGATCTTAGGTATATATTCGAATATCTCATGGATACCGAAAGTATCTTTTAAAGCCACAGCTCTAGTCTACACACGGTTCACAATTTCTTACTTTGGAAAACGGTTTGCGGTTTTTTCTCCCGCCCTTTCGAGGGAGGAAGAAACTACACCGCGCCGGAAGGAAACTGAGAACACAGAGGGGTAGATATTTACAGCTGGGGTTTAATCTTCAGCTGCTAAATACGGACCTTTCGGTTGCCAAGTGGTGTAAATCTGGATTTGTAGTCGATTTTAGACCAGGTTTGTAAATCGTTTCACTCTGGATGGAAGGGACACAGACTGAGGTCGTAAAATCAACCGGAAGTTTAAGTACTCGTGTTTCGGACGCTGGGTCCAAGCAGTCGAGGGAGAAATGCGAGGAGTGAGGGTTCTTGAGGTTCACTCTTTGGACTCCTATGTCAATCCCCATGGTGATTTTTGTTTTAATTCAATGTAAATGGATATCGAAACGTTGGAAGAAACTTGGGTATTATAAATGGTAATTAATATTTGTGCTTTCCTTAATTGGGACAGAATGTACGATGCAAGACAACGTGAGTTCTCTTACTTCTAACAGTGGGGCAGACTTCCGCCACTTGGGAACCTTGCGAACCTATGGTACCGGAAGTTGAGGATGTTCGGGGAACAATTGAAATAATATCGGTGGAATGATGTTTTTGTTACACCTATATAATTATTTTTTATTATTGGAATAAATCGAAAGAATAGAGCCGATTATGAATTAACTGTTAAATTAAAAAGAAAATAGTACTTTTCAGAGGCTAGATCTTTAAGCAACGTGAAATTGAACGATACCTAGATGTAACCCTGTTGTAACGTTTCCGAAAACATACAAGAATAATCTTTAATAACGTCTCCTATCATTACTTCCGTATTACTCCAGACCTCTATGCTTTTAACCACACGCAGGAAGCATGTACTCAGAAACAATTCGAACCTACAATCAATTCACTGCGTGAACCAAACAGACCGCGAACACTCAATCGTCTCTATAACAGAAACAAGCCCCCACGCCGTTAATACAATCTTGTTTCCTTATTTCCAAATAATAGAACCCTTCTGGTACACACGTTAATGGTAACATAATTACTTTCAGAAAATATTCAGTATTCGTTCAGGAACTATGGTCAACCAGCATTTCCGGCAATTCGTTCCATCACCTTCACTGCCTGTTTTCATCATCTCATAATTGGACGGTTGTATCCGATTCTTAACAAACTCTACCGTCACGGAAACAAACAACCTTCTCGAAACTATTTTTAATACCTCGAAATCAAAGCAGAGATAGAATTATATGTAACAGTACTCTTCTATTTAACCTTCTTTCCGATTTCACAAGTCCACGTCACGAGTCGCAAGCTGCAACGGAATCCGCAGTTTTTCTTTACAGCCTATTATTTTCCGCATTTTAACGTCGTTCTACCGCTCATCCGACGATCTTCACCTAGAGCTACGTTTCCCACCGTCCTGACAATAGCGATGTAACACGATTCACACGGGACAAGTCGACGGGGATCGGTATCGAAACGGCCGCGGCGCGGTACAGAGACTCTCGGTTCTTCGAGACGCGTGGCGGAAAGTATGACGTGACCCAGAAAAATCGTCTGTCGCGGACTGACGCGCCAAACGCTCGAAGATTAATCAAGCCCCCTTCCCCGAGGGGGGAAACAGAGCGAAACAGGGGGACGAAGAAAGGTTTATTGTGCCACGAAGGAACGAACGATCGGAGGCCAGTGCCACGCGAAATGCACGTAATACACCCGCGAGGTTGCAACGTTCCTCGTATACAGGGTGTCTCAGATAACTTGATCACCTTGAATAACGACTTAACGGTACACTTCATGAAAATTTTGAGGCGTACAACCTAAATGGCATTTTTTTTCAGTGGAGGCATTTCAGAGATTTCAAGGTCACCTTGATTTTTTTTAACAGTACGACCTATTTTTTGTACCATATACCGTCATACGTCCTAACCCTAATAGTTGACGAGATATTTACAAAATAATCACTGTATTGAAGTTGAGGGGCATCAGTTCGAGTACCTATAGCTTCCAGATAGTAAGTATGTATTAAAAATTATTTTGTAATAACATTTTTACTCAGAATTTGATACTCTATCGATCTATGGTACAAAAAATAGGTCATTCTGTTAAAAAAAAATTAAGGTGACCTTGAAATCTTCGAAATGCCTACACCCACAAAAAAAGTACGTACCTTATAAAATGTGCCTCTAATGCCATTTAAGTTGCACGGCTCAAAATTTTCGTAAAGTGTGCCGTTAAGTTTATTCGAGGTGATCATGTTAGCTGAGACACCCTGTATATACTTTATAAAGGCTTCCCTTGTTCCGCGTAGTAATTATATTTCGAGAAAGCAAGAGAGAGAGAGAGAGAAATTTCTGGAAACTCTTGAAGCCTTAAGGAACGTACCGTGAACCAAGTTATTGAGTTTTATTAATGAGGGGGAGACCGATATCAAAAGACAGGAAGCCAAACGATAATAGTCCGGCTTCGTTCCCCGTGGTCGACGAGAAAAGTCATTTAATTGATCAACGGGCGTACTTCGAAGAATGTAACCTTTAAGTACAGTAATACCCCGAAGTTACGGCATGGGTGGTTCTGGCATTGGTGGTGTAAGTCGTAAAAGCGTAAGTCGGAGTACAAATTTCCATATAACTTTATGAATTTCAATAATTCCCAATACCAAGTGATGGGAGGCCATTTCGTCGTAGAAATGGAACCGTATGGCGACAATTACCGGCGAATGTAAGTGTTCTACGCACTTGGCGCGGTTATCTGTCTCTTCGTTTGTAATTGAAAGTTGACGAAGGTGGGAGTAATACCGAAAATGGTAGGTACAATCACGACAAAACTAACGAGACAACCGCCGCGACATGTAACTAGGTATTACCGCGTTTGAAACGTTACCTATACTTCAGACTGACTGTCCATCCTTCGGGTATGTTCTCCTCTGAAACAGGAATAAAATTAAATCCATTATTATATCATCGGAATAACACATTAATGTCTATCCAGAAATTTTTAGAATATTTTCTTTTCATTTAATAGTCACTCAAAAGGTCGACTGATCAAAGCCAAACGAATCGGGAGAAGAAAATAAAGAATAAAAGTTTATCGGAAGTCCGTGCAAGTATTCGACGACCGCGTGGGTACCCGCAGAAGCCCGATCAAAGTTGTACATACAATTCCGGCTGCGGGAGAAATCGATCTCTCTCTACACTCGATAAATCTTGCCCACGATATACCCTTCGCAGTCGGCTCGAAAGGCTCGCGGAATTCCTCTCTAGAAATTTCGAAAAAAAAAAAAAATTGCGGCCGCTGACTAACGCGTTTTTAAATAGTCGATGGAAGAGTGGGAAGTGAGCGTGTCGTAACGAATTTAATGAGACTAACTATAGAAACCGGGGGAGGGAGTGAGGCGTTTCACCGAGACGCTCAATTGCTAATTAAAATACCGAACAAAGCGGCATATATGCCCGGCGTCTTTCGTGGGTAACAACAAACAACAGGCTTTAAATGTTAATCCGACAAGGTGCATACGGAATTAATGCGAGTCATAAAGTCCGAAGGAATATTTTTCAAGAAGGATCTAGATAAAGCTGCGGCGAGACACTGACCGCGCAGATAAAGCCGTAATAAGGGGCGTCACGCAGAAAGATAGGTAGATACGTTTTGTTTCGCGAAATAAATTTTCGCGTTTAATGCAAATTTTTCTGCTGGTTCGGCGTTACGGAATTTTAATCAATTTATTTTTAAACGAAAGTTCGCGACGAAATATATATATACATATGTCAGAAAGGGGATATCGCTGAATTGCTTTGATAGTGGCATAACTTGAAAAATGTCAATTTTACAAGGGAAGCATTTAAATAATTCCAATTGACTGACATTTGAATACTGACCTCATTATTTATTTAAATTCATTTTGCTCTTGCGAATATTTAGATTAGGTAGAAAAGTATTATCCCTGTGGAAATTATTTATGCAAGAAAGGTAAAATGTCTGTTCTTTTTTTATTTGGGCCACTATCAAAGCAAACCAGCGATATGTTCTTCTTGATTGACTCATTTATTTGTTTTTAGTTTTTTTTTTCTTGATTGTCTCAACTTAATTTGTCCGTCAGTGTCAAATTGACCCACTGATAAAAATTAATAAAATAAACTTATAAATAGTTAAATTTGCAAATTCTTTAAAGTAAATGTCACGAAGCGTCCGGTAAATTTATCTACAGATGAAAGAATAACCTCATTTCTTAGGAGAAAACTGTGTCAAATTGGCAGAAGGGGCGGATAAGGGTTAAAGGATCTCACCCAGCATCCAGCATTACTTCCTGTATTTGGGATTAAACCGTTAGCGTTTGATCGTTCTGGACACCCAGCGTATCCTAACATTCAGCAGCGCAAGGTTGCGGTCGCTGCCTCTCACTCTGCTTCCGAGCTCTGCTTAAGGCCGTATTAATTAGGTAAGAAACACGCGTGAGAGAATCGTTGGTTCCTCGGCGGATCCGCACCGGTAAGACGCCGGCTCTACGGTTCTTTCTTTTTTTTTCGTTTCTTTTCTTCTTGGTCTAGGCGGTCGCATCCGCGAGACGCATGGAAAACTATCCTCGGAACGGAAGAACGGCCCATTTGCCTGCGTACAATTATGCATTGTGACTGAATTATACTTGGCGTGGATGCCGTGTACCGTTCGTTAACCTTGTAATTAGCCAATTGCTAATTGCTCGAGTTCGCATGAGCTGTTTCGCTCGTCCTCGGAACCATATTAATCATTTACCCGCGCGCGGCCTTACGATCCGTCTCTCCCCTCGTTTGACAGAGAAGGTACGCGCGGATCGCGGTATTGTCTCTCTAATTGGCGGCGAATTCTGACAGTCACACACGTTCATAAGCGATAATCTAAAAGAAACTACTTTTGTACAGGAGATTGCATTAAAATATGGATGTCACTGCGAGGATGAATTCGGTAATAAGAAATTACCATATGTAGGGTAAAACAACCAGTAACCGCATACCAGACCATTAGGCAAAGAAACGTAAATTACAAATTTAAAATTCAATTTAGTATCCCATATTTTTAGTTTACCGTATTGGGCAAACATTAATATCTACAATTTCTTATTAAAAATATTTCAGCAGTATAACAGTCACTGGGTTTTACATGTTCTGCACTATTATAAGTAATTTTTTTTAAATTGCGATAAGAATAAGTGTTTTTATAAAAATTTTAAGAAAATGTAAAAAACGTCCATAAATTCAACAAAAAAAAAAAAGGTTAAATCTATGTCTTATTGATTCAATACAAACTACACTAACGAATAATTTCAATTATAACCATTTACAAATCTTTATTGTGAAAGCTCAACTTATTCAGTTCTTAGTCAATCCTACAGTCACTAGTCATTCCGAATGAAAGAATCTCAGAATGCAAAGGGTTGGTACTGTAATGTTAGCCCCTTGCCTTGACATTTCTCTCGTGACTACGCTTTATAGCGTATATACACTTGCACTGTGACTCATTAAATATCCCCACGTGTCGACCCTTGTTACAGTGTTTATCGTACTTTTGAAAATACAAGTTGTTACACTTGGATCACTCAAAAACATTTTGTACGGGAATTATGCCAAAGGAAATAATCATTACGGGTGTCCCCGTTCAGATCATTAACTTCCGTTCCACGTATATATATATATGTATTCTTGCAGGGAATAATTAACGCGTAATTTCAGGTGGTCAGGTTAGATGAATCAACCTACCTGTATGGAAACCGGACAGAAATAGCGAGCCGAAGGATAGAAAAAATCGTGGCGGGAAAATTGGAATGCAAAGGGCACGTGTGCGTGTCGACGCGCTTCGATTATCACCACGAACCGGGCGTACCGATGAAACTGGCTTTGCAAACGTTCGCGTGATTCGATGAACGATCGTCGTGACAGGAATCATTCTGTTTTTTTCTCTTTCTTTCTCTCCGGTCTTTGAATACAACGCAATAATTTTCTACCCGGCGATGCGCGTTTCCAATTCGCGCCCGAAATGACATGGGATTTGTGGGAAATATTGTGATGAAAACGATGTATAGGTAAAATTTGTACTTAACCAGTCAAACTTACAAAAAGATCATACCGATTATGTTAAAAAATTTAGGGAACTAGTATAGAGCCAGATTTTAAGTCATGTGCAATCATAGATATAGATACTTAACCGTTCACGACAATTACTTAAGAATAACGATCACATATGTCTAGAGAGTAGGTAATATTTCTAACTTCGCTGGTCCATCAAGAAGGAATGGTAGTGCAGTGGCAGCGATGCCAACTCCGAAAGCCAGAGGCTAAGCGTTCGATTCCAACGGAGAGGACACTTCTTTTATAAAAATAAAGTAATACCTCGCTGCGATTTATTCTATTTACATTTCAATTGATTGATTTTTAAGTACTTCATTGCGTTCTTACATTCTAGATAATCATGAAAGCGATATCTACCATAAAATCATTCAAGATAAGAATATCCAGTGCACTGTGATATCATAGTCTAACAATAACATTGTACCTTACAGACATGGTAACATAGATGTAGTATTCAATTAACATTTCAAAATACTCCATTCAAAATTAATTTCGAGACACAGGGTGTATACCGTGAAATAGTTTAAATACGAGCATAGGAAGATAATTGTAATTCTTAAATTACAGAGCTGCGGTTCTAAAGGGCTTCAAGTCTAGCTGCCCGCTAACATTCCAGAAAATTCTTCTTTTTTCCGCGCTGCATAAGTTGCAATTGCACCGCGTTTTTGATTGAGATATATACGATGTTTAAATTAACGAATCCTTTCGTTCTGTCGCGATGATTGCCGCTAAAGGTCTGTATACATTGCGTAACGCCGAAGACACGTTAATCCCAAATGCGGTACGACAACAGATAAGGAGGAGAAACTGAAAGCAACAGCGTCGATTCTTTACCCCGTGATCGCCTTGAATGTTAGAAATTGAAATCGAGACCGGAGTCCGCGGACAGTCCGTAACCTCGAAAATTATCGTGTATCGGGTGGACGTTAACGTTCCGCGCATACATGTGATATTTTTTGCGGAACCGAACGTGCCTAAAAAGCAAGACGCGATAATGTCACCGCACGTCGATACGGGACGTATTGAAAGTACGGCGGATCGTGTTATTTCTCTGTGATTCGATGCATTCAGAATGCAACTGCGTGTGTCATTTAAATAACGCCCACTTTTGACTCGCGAGAGAGAGCGTAACAACTCGAAATGTAATCTTTGATCTAATTGAATCGCTCGCGGAATTCGTGGCACGATCGGCCTCACTAAACAGAACGTTCCAGTTTCTGTCGTTTTATCGTGTATATGACGGAAGAACGTCTCAGAACGACAAAACTGGTAACGTTTTAACGGGTAACAGTACCGCAACAGTTTTATCCTGCGCGTAAAATACAACGTAAATGTGGTGCTCACCTTGTCGTATACGCGATTTTTTCTGGCGGACCTGCGGATATACACAGGAAGCACGGTAACACTATGTCACATGAACGAATATTCATAGAAACCACACGAAACAACGATACAATCACCTCGCGAAACGTCACACTCACTTTGGTCGAGCGGCCATTTTGCTACACACGACCCCGAGCGAAGAACATCTTGATCTACGAGAGACAGAAGCTTGAAGTTAATCCACTACAATATGCTAGTAACTTTGGCGGTGCCAACGTTACAGAATTGTAGCCACGGTTTAGTAAATCGGAGACGATTACTTCGTGGTTTTTCAGGGAAAATAACTATATTCCCGTATGTATAGTGTGAAAGTTTAAGCCGATGTTTTCATAAAATATTTGGGGCGGATGCACAACATTTACGGGAAAAGAAGATGTTCCGAAACTGACTGACTGGTACCACCGACAGGTATAGAATAGACCTAGGTATAGAATAGACCCATCATCCCATGCTCTTTTTTGGCCCACCTTCGGAGGGCTACGTAACCCTCTTACCATTTCAGTGCCAATACCCGACGTTACCGATAAAGCATGAATCCTGAGTATTATTAGCACAAATGGAGCATTATATATTCCATTCATAATACGTGTATCCAATATGATTTGGTGGGAATAAAAATATCCGATGCTTCGGTTTAAAAGATGAATAGTGTAATACTGATGAAATATGATAACTTATTCTAAATTTCATCGTTAATGAACATTTTAGTAATGTTACGTTTCCCACGTTCCCTTTTTATTCGTTTGTATATTTTTTGTATCTGATAACGTGATATAAGAATCCTAATACGCACAATCAATTACCTTCTGGTAATTGGTGAGGAAGTAGTTAAACAATGAATTTCGACCCAACTAGAGCTTAGCTAGTCAAGCTTTCTTCATGAAAAATAGTTTTGATCTATTATTTAATTGGTAATATCTATTGTATTGTATTTCATAAACTTGGGCATCATTGTCAAATTGACAGGATATATTTATCATAGATGGCGTTAGTACACCATTAGAGGATTGAAAACTTCGAGAAGACGAGAGTAAAATTAATACTTTCGATCTATTAGGAAGTAGAATATCACATTCCCGGGGATAGTGTGTGTCTCTTTGTTTCCCTTTCATGATAGTCATTCCCTCCTGAATTAATCTCGGGTGCATATAAGAAAATATATTGAAGTATAATTCGGCGGTAAATATTCTATTTCGTTCAAACAGAAAGTTGAGCAAGCAGGAAAGCGACCAATCCTCACGTTCTTCACCAACCGACGCACCAATCACAGGCCTTATACATAACCGAATCAACCAATGACAACCAGTCTGCCAGCCTAACGGTCATTCGTCTCAGGGAAGCTGGACTGATTAGACGTGTAGTGATCTCGCTCGTGGCGAAGTAAGTATTATTACTTTCCACTTTAAATTATTTATGCTATTTGTATCTACATTACCACTCTATCGTTACATTTGTTTAGTATCTATTCAATTCAATGCAAATAATCGTAAATTAACTCGGTATTGCTGGATAAAGTGAACTGGTTTCACGATTTCTGTTCTCTCCCGGTATCAATTAGTATTTACGCAGTTTTTGTTTAATTTGCAATCTTTAGCGATACTCTTTGAGTCAATAATTGTTTCGTTGTGACTCAGTCATTGTTAATTTAGTATAATTACTTGGTATTAACGTTTATTTTCTGTTCCAGAATTCCGGCTAGAAAGAACACGCCAACGATGCTAATCCCATTAGACGCAATTTGGCGGGAAATTGGTGAATTCTGGTGATGTATTACAACAAAATAGTTCATATTCCAAGAGATATTTTTATTTTAGTACACTTTTACTGTTTTGATCGTAAACTTGATCGCGATTTTCTGATTAACTGTGCTGAAAGCAAACAAGAATTTTTTCGAGAAATATTTCGCGTTCAAACGCAATTGAAGCATTCAATATGGCTTCTTGTTTGACCATTAGGAAATTTAAACGGGAATGTTCCAGAAGTTTCAATTCGAAATACTCATAGTTTACTGGATCTCGGTCGCGAAATTGTTTAAATTTTAATAATTTTTCGAGTTCATCATTACGATGTCATCGAATTTGTATTTATATACGGTTTCGGGTGTAAGTTGAATTATACATATAGAAGCTGCGTAGTTTACGATGCTCATCGAAGCTTAAGTAAATAACGAAGTTTTAATCCTTGCAACGATTTTCTCAATATTTATAAAATTCGGTACGCGATGTAGACAGAAATAACGAACATTCTTAAATTCTAACGACGAATGTCTTCAATATAATATATTAATAACAAATATATATCAGTAATGAATATAATATATTGAAACAATGGAGAATTATTTTGGAATATTTTTTAACTATGGTACCTTTGCGTAGTTAAATTCATATTTGAATATTTATCGTCGAATGACAGTATTTTCATGATAAAAACACTTGGTAAAATATAAAAATAAAAGGGCTAAGCCGGTGCACGTGCGCCGTATTGTATTTCTGTGCCCCCTTTTTTTTCCACAGTATTTGGTGACCGCGTGCAAGGCGGTCGAGTCGAGTCAGTGTTTGTTTACATCGAAGTTTTTTCTGTTTATGCGGAGCGAACTGGCGCCGATTAGGATCTCACCGGAGATGTCTTATGGTCTTCGCGGAATTAGAGTCAGTGTTTGTAGCGTTCAATCTCAAATAATTTTCAGAGTTTCTGGAAACTCTTTGCTTTGTGTGTCGCGAGAGTAGAATCATTTGTTCGCCGGTTGAGATTTTCGGTCGCGATAGTTTTTTATTTTCATTTTTTTTCTACTTGAAAGTACTCGTTCGCGAAAGTAGAGTCAGTGAATCACTGAAGTGGACTTTTGGGCGAAGCTCTACAAATAGAGATTGTAAGTATCCTTATATTTTATTACTTACACTGTTCAACTGAAACAGCTAGAGTTTTGAGAAGAGGTTATTACGTGTTCTGTTCCTTTGTTTCAGATTTATCAGTTGCTGCATAAACAAACACTGCAGAGGATGTCCTTGGGCAAAGCTGCACCATTTTTCAAGATTCGTCGAGAGAGAATATTAAAGGGAGCTCTTCAGTCATCGGGTGAGTCGCATGCTTTTATTCCTCCAGTCCCCAATCATGTCGTAGGACGATTGGTCCGAAACGACACGGGCGACTGGTTGTATACGTGCTTTTGGCGAGTACAGTGAAAACGGATATGCAATCGTACGATTGCATATCCGCGAGTAATATATGATTTGTTATGTTTCTTAGTTAGGTTAAGGTCTTCTTGTACGCCGCGTTTATTATTAGTAACATAATTCATAACTATTTTGTATTAAAAGAGTATGAGTTGAATATTTAATGTTCGGCTTAAAGGCGAACATCGTACGGATGAAATCACATTGGTTATGATGTACTTTCTTTAAGTGTTCAATTTAACATGAGATATTAATCTTGGATATTTCAATAGAGATCATTCTATTGTTTAAATAGTTGTTATTTTTGTATTAATTGAGTATATATTGAGAACGTGGTAGTATGTTATTTATTTCACTAGAAATGATTTTCACTGATGATGATATGTGCAGTAATTTCAGTATAGTCATTTTAATACAGTCGTTTGGTATCATTTATGAATGTAGAACGAAATACGATCTACGTAAGGAAAATTGCAGAACATAGAACATACAATATATTCACAATGGTCTATAAATAACGGTCAGCTGATTAAAAAAATAATAATCAACTTGTTAACTTGTGAAATAAATATCAACCGTAGATTCGAATATAGAGTAGAAAGAACAGAAACCACACCGGTATGTTTAAAATAGAGGGGGAAACGTGGTGGTGCCTTCTTCGATACGCATGTTATAGCAGTTGGCGCAATACCACGAGACGCGACAGCACGTTTCAATCCCGGAACCAGTGTCGCGAGACACAAAG
>NW_015374173.1:0-217 GCF_001272555.1 Dufourea novaeangliae | reverse complement strand
ATTATTTGTTAATATTGTATAATTTAATTGAGAAGACTCTAAGCAAGATTTTGCAATAAGATACATGACTCTAGATATATTGAACAACCCTCGGGCGATCCCGTCGTCAAAGCCAATGTAAGATATACAAAATATAAGTATCACAGACACGTCACTTTGACTCGGAGATCTACCCGTCGCGAAATGCCTTCTTGTACATGGTCTCTAATATCACATA
>NW_015374172.1:119897-121342 GCF_001272555.1 Dufourea novaeangliae | reverse complement strand
GAAGTGCGTTTTGTCGCAACGCGCTGATCGGCACGTCGTCTATGAGGCGGCGCGTTTGTTCACTTGCCGCCACAGTACGTTACACAATTTGTCGTGAGCTTACACGAAATATCATTTTCGCCTCAACGTAAGAGTGATTGTATGTTGCTTTCAATGTGTGAGCTGTTCTTTCAATTTCATAATCATATATTTTCTCTCTCTTATATATAATCTTTCACAGTTCTTTTATTTTCTTGTTACTTGTTAATGATCCTTCCGCAGGTTCACCTACGGAAACCTTGTTACGACTTTTACTTCCTCTTAATGATCAAGTTTGGTCATCTTCCCGGCAACATCGGCAATGCCGAGATATTGCCGCGCACCAGTCCGAAGACCTCACTAAATCATTCAATCGGTAGTAGCGACGGGCGGTGTGTACAAAGGGCAGGGACGTAATCAACGCGAGCTTATGACTCGCGCTTACTGGGAATTCCTCGTTCATGGGAAATAATTGCAAGCCCCAACCCTAGCACGAAGGAGGTTCAGCGGGTTACCCGGGCCTTTCGGCCAGGGAAAACACGTTGATTCCTTCAGTGTAGCGCGCGTGCGGCCCAGAACATCTAAGAGCATCACAGACCAATTATTGCTCAATCTCGTGCGGCTAGAAGCCGCTTGTCCCTCTAAGAAGATTTGTTTGTACGTTGGTAGTAAAAACTCGCCGACCGAAGTCGGGAGCCTTCGAGATACCATAATTTACGTCTATTTAGCAGGCTAGAGTCTCGTTCGTTATCGGAATTAACCAGACAAATCGCTCCACCAACTAAGAACAGCCATGCACCACCACCCACCGAATCAAGAAAGAGCTATCAATCTGTGAATCCTTCCGGTGTCCGTGCCTGGTGAGGTTTCCCGTGTTGAGTCAAATTAAGCCGCAGGCTCCACTCCTGGTGGTGCCCTTCCGTCAATTCCTTTAAATTTCAGCTTTGCAACCATACTTCCCCGGAACCCACAAAGCTTTGGTTTCCCGGAAGCTGCCCGCCGAGTCATCGGAGAAACTTCGGCGGATCGCTGGCTGGCATCGTTTATGGTTAGAACTAGGGCGGGATCTGATCGCCTTCGAACCTCTAACTTTCGTTCTTGATTAATGAAAACATTTTTGGCAAATGCTTCCGCTTCTGTCCGTCTTGCGACGATCCAAGAATTTCACCCTCTAACGTCGCAATACGAATGCCCCCATCTGTCCCTATTAACCTAACCCAGACCTCGGGGTTCCGAAAACCAACAAAATAGAACCGAGGTCCTATTTCATTATTCCATGCACACAGTATTCAGGCGAAGGTAGCCTGCTTTGAGCACTCTAATTTGTTCAAAGTAAACGTACCGGCCCACCTCGACACTCAGTGAAGAGCACCGCGATGGGATATTAGTTGGACCGCCCATTAAAGAGCAAAGCCCACCGGTAGGAC
>NW_015374172.1:116281-119353 GCF_001272555.1 Dufourea novaeangliae | reverse complement strand
ACTTCATTCTGTTTTCGCAATCAGAGTTGATGTCTTTCAATTTATATATATAAAATCATTGTGGACTTTCCAACATACAAATGAACCATATAAAACTCGTGGAAGCACGTATTCAACTCGCACGCTGGACAAATTCGGCAAAGCGCGTATCTATCACGCTAGACATGCCGATAAAGCGCGTATATATTCGTGCTGGACATATCGAGAATACGGCCTCACCGATACATTCACTCTCGTGTTTAGGCACAAACGATGTTTGTGCCATAGTATATTTGTAAAAGTCTTCCTTAAAAGACGTATAAAAAATTCAATTCTGTAACGGACTGAAGAGTTGATGCTCTGTGGGTACTGTATACACATACTGTGAATACAAGTCAACCAAACGTCTGTAGACGCTTACCACATAAGGACCATTCGGTCATAGACACCGACCCGTGGTCATGCTGTGTGGAGAAATAATCACACGAACGTAGAACGGTACAGAGCAGTCGAGGTTAAAACCACGAGGAGCTAAGTGATCTGCTTCTCGACCGAGATCGAAGGATAGACACCAGCCCGACGTTGCTCCGACCGACCCGTCCGGATCGTCGCTTCTCTTATAGATACCGAGCGGCCGCCAGGGACGCTGGCGCCGGGCTATCGAACGCCCGCACGCTTACGGTGGCATTATGCCGCAACAGCGGGCGATCCGGCAGGGCTGTTGTCTGATAGCCGGACAACCGCTCGAGCATACCAACAGAGACACACCCATAGGAGGAAAACTACAACAAATGATGAATCATTATTAATTAATAAAAGTGTTGAAACGATGCACTATTACGATTTGAACTCTCTGGAACTTGAAATGTTCGAGTTATTAAGAATTCATCCATCGATTTCGAACCGTATCTCGTCGACTTGTGAAAATATTTCAAAGTCCCATCGCTAAGGTTATGAATTTCGAAATATGGATTTTCAGTCAATTTTAACGTTAAATTCGCGTAGAATGCGTGTAGAAAGGATGCACTCTAACGTTCTGAACTCTCTGGAACTTGAAATGTCCGAGATATTGAGAATTCATCCATTGATTTCGAACCGTATCTCGTCGACTGGTGAAAATATTTCAAAGTCCCATCGCTAAGATAATGAGTTTCGAAATATAGATTTTCAGTCAATTTTAACGTTACATTCGCGTAGAATGCGTGTAGAAAGGATGCACTGTAACGTTCTGAACTCTCTGGAACTTGAAATGATCGAGATATTGAGAAATCATCCATCGATTTCGAACCGTATCTCGTCGACTTGTGAAAATATTTCAAAGTCCCATCGCTAAGGTAATGAATTTCGAAATATGGATTTTCAGTCCATTTTAACGTTACATTCGCGTAGGATGCGTGTAGAAACGATGCACTCTAACGTTCTGAACTCTCTGTAACTTGAAATGTCCGAGATATTGAGAATTCATCCATTGATTTCGAACTGTATCTCGTCGACTGGTTGTTACGTCGGGAACGTGGAACTGAATATAACTTCGACAAAAACAAAAAATTTTTGCGGGAAAGACCTTACTCGTATAAGACCTTTCCGGCGTAATCCTTTACTTTGTTTTGAGATCGACGAGCGGCAACCGATCTCAGTGGGTATTAGGATTATTTGAATAAAAGGATATTTTCGGTAAACAAATATTTGAGCACAACTATTCTATTTATTGCAATTTATGGAAAAAATATGTTCATGTAAGGAAAATAATGATTATAAATGGAATTTCAATTTAAAAGTAACAATTTATTACAAATTAACAAACGTAAACTTAATTTCTACTTAATTTTAATTATCGTTATCGATAAAAGGCAAGGGCGGATTGATAGCGTGGCGTTGTTTGTTAATATAAAATTCCTTTCTTGGATCTTTGTCCAATATATTATCGATATTCGGCAGTTCGGATTTAAAATGGCTTATTTTATCTAATTTGTAAACTTTTAGCATAATCTTTAATTCCACGCTTTCGCAATTTACAATCTTGACTTCTTTGTTTATTTTATTTTTACTAGCAACATTAAAATTTGAAGGATCGAATTCTTTAATTTTGTATAATTGTTTCTTAATTTTATTAATAATTCGCTTTCTTCCGTGTCTTCTCTTCAATTTCATCTAATAAAGAAATTTCTTATGAATAAGAATTCGTAATAATTGAATATAAAAATATATCGTGTATGTGTGTGTAATTTTAATGAATCAATTTAATGAATAATTTGGATAACAATAGCACTGTGCCAGTCATATCTGGCTTCAGACGCTATTGGGGTTTTTTGTTATAAGATGGAAATTCTTGGAAAGGTTCACAGCACTGTGCCAGTCATATCCGGCTTCAGTCGCTGTGTCGGAAATATGTAAGACAGGAATTTGTAGGTAAAGGTAACGTGATCACTGTGCCAGTCAGAATCCGGCTTCAGACGATACGTCGGAAATATGTATTTGGTAGGAAAAAATGTAGGTAATGATTGTGTTGAATGTGTGTGTATGAATACCTTTCAAAAATTGAGAGAAGGCAAGAAACCCTTTAGCTGAATTTTACGAACGTCGATATGTTATAGTCTCGTGAGAATTGTTCCTTCCAATTCGTTGTCGTTGCGTTCCCCAGTGATCCGAATCAACGCTTGGGTAGTCGCCTCTGGTTGACTGATGATGAATTTTAAATAAATATCGACGGTCTTCCTCTCGTTCGTTGAATTTGACTTTCTTCACTTTAATTATCTTTAAAGACTTTAAACTTCTTACTTCACTCAGCAAACGAACATAAATTCGACTTAATATTCAAAATAAACTTGCAGTTTCACTAAGCAAACGGACAGAGATTCGATTTAAAATTCAGGAAAAACTTGCTGCTTCACTGCACAAACGGACAGAGATTCGATTGACAAATTCAAGAAAAACTTGCGCTTCACTACGCAAACGGACATAGATTCGATTTACAAATTCAGGAAAAACTTGCTGCTTCACTACGCAAACGGACAGAGATTCGATTTAAAATTCAGGAAAAACTTGCTGCTTCATTGGCGTTCCTCGGTGCGGAGGCCCTTTTTATACCCGTTG
>NW_015374172.1:98781-111281 GCF_001272555.1 Dufourea novaeangliae | reverse complement strand
GGTATCTTTATCCTCGATTTTTTTCAATTCTTTGGGTATGATGCTTACATCTGTACCATCCAGTAAATACTTTGGTGCAAAGCCAGTTATTGAGTGTTCCGTTTCGTTGTATCTTTCTATGCATTCGTGTGCCATTGTTGTCCAAGCCTTCTTATTTTTATTTTCGTTAATTTTACATCTTATTTTATTAACTATTGTCTGGTTTAGCCTTTCATTCAGACCGTTTGAAAATGGTGAGTTTACTGCGGTGAATACTATTTTTATATTGTTTTCTTCTAGGTATTCTTTAAACTCCTTCGAATTGATACCTGGGTATTGGTCTGTTAAAACCATGTCTATTTGGTCTGTGTCTATTACCTTCTTAACTAGTTTGATAAAGTCGTTTGCTTTTTGTGTTTTGGAAGTTGTTATAAAGGCGTACCTTGTAAAGTGATCTACTAGTAAATGCAAGTACCTTTTTGTAGACCGATTTCCTCCAAAGCCACCAATGGTGTCTATTGATACTATTTCAAATGGTCTTGTGGCTGGGCCCAGGAATGACATCCGACCGAATTTTCCTTGACTTCTCGATTTATTTTCTAGGCATATTTTGCATTCTTTGCAGATTTTTGTTATATTCTTTGTTACATTTCTTGCTGTGTATTTTGAGCTAATCATTCTTGTCATCTGTCTGATGCCAATGTGGCACCATTCCTCATGTATATTTTTTATTATCTTTTTGCTAAAGTCTTCAGATAGTATTATTTTTTCTCTATCTTTTATTTTTTTATAAAATATTTTATTCTTCTCTATTAGTTTTATTTTGTTCTCCTGTATATTTTTATTTTCTTCTTGATCCTTTTCTATTTCGTTTATTTCGATTAAATTGACTGTTCTTAGTAATTCTTCTTTATTTTCTTCTGGTTCTAAAACCGGGTTTCTGCTTAAGCAGTCAGCTTCCAGATTGTCTTTCCCTGGGACATATTTTATCTTAAAGTCGTATTGTGATAGGTAATACGTTAGGTCCCCCAGTTCCTCATCTGTTCGTGTTTTTATGTTCATATTCTCTAACGCTTTATGGTCTGAGTATACCGTGAACTGTTTTCCTATAAGCCAGTGTTGCCAGTATTTTATCGCCTCCTTTATCGCTAGACATTCTAAGTAAATCGCCTTTTTCTTTTTCTGTGTTTCGTTTAGCTCTTTTGACAAATATGCTACTGGTCTATTTTTCCCATCCATTTGTGTCTGCTTTAAAACAGCTCCGATCCCTTCTATTGACGCATCCGTGTTTATTATAATTGGAAGTTCTTGGTCAAAAATTTCTAATACTGGTTGTGTACATAATATTTCTTTTATTCTATTAAACACAGTTTGACATTTCTCAGACCATATAAATTTTTCGTTTTTCCTTAGCAATTTGTGTAGGGGATCTAAAATTATTGTACTATTTGGTAAATATTCATGGTAAAAGTTTATTTTTCCCAAAAATTGCCGGATGTTCTTTTGTGTCTTTGGAATTGGAAAGTCTTTTATTGAGATTAAATTATCTTTTAGTGGTCTTACGGAGTTATTTTGAATCACATGTCCGAGGTACTTCACTGAGTTTGAAGCAAATGTACATTTCTTGAACTTTAATCTGAAACCTTCTATTGTAATGGCTTGTAATACCTGTTTTATGTGTTTCACATGTTCTTCGAATGATGGTGAATATATCAAAATGTCATCGATATAATTTACTGCAAATTTTGTCAATCCGTGCTTTCTTAATATATTGCTTAAGATTCGTTGGAAAATTGCGGGAGATGTTTTTAGGCCAAATGGCAGACAGGTCCATTGGATGTGTCCTTCTTGGGTGACAAATGCCGTTTTTCTTCTGTCCTCAATTCGTAATGGTATGGACCAGAAAGTCGAGTTTATGTCCAACGTTGTGAAATATTTGCAGTTTCTAGTACGGATTATCAAATCATCTATTATCGGAAATGGTTGTGCCTGTGGTATTATAATCTTATTTAAATCTCTAAAGTCAATACAAAGTCTCGATTTTTTATTTTCCTCTTTTTTAAATGCTAGCGTTACTGGAGCTGCAAAATGGCTATATGATTCTTCTATGAGGTTTTTCTCTAAGAGTTTTGAGATTTGTTCTTCTATTTCCTTCTTATCTTCTATCGAACATCTGTACGGCCTTTTGCTACAGTATTTATCAATTAGTAAATCTATTCGTGCCTCATAATCCTTTACAGTGCCGATGTCATATTTATCTATTGCTAATATCTTTTTATATTTTTTTATTATTTTCTTTATTTCCACCCTTTTTCCTCTATCTAAATGTTCTGTTTTTATCTCAAATTCATCTTCATTTACGTGCTTATTGAAATTCACTGAATATGTTTTTGGCACTTGCTCATTAGTTATATTATCTATTTCTCTCAACTTAATATCCTTTACTTGTTTTATTTCCAAGTTTTCGTTTTGCATTAATTTAAATTCTTTTATCATGTCCAGACCTATGATAAAGTCTTCAAAATCTTCTCTCTCAATAATAAATATATCCATCTTTTTCTCTATATCTAAAATTTTTATTTTTATAGTTATTAAACCTTTTGTGCTCTTCACACCATTGACCGATTTTAAATATATTCTATTCACATCGTCTTTTTCTTCCATTATTTTAATCAGTTTTGAATTTATAAGCGAAATCTGTGAGCCTGAGTCGTATGTCCCATTCACTTCTAGTTTATTTTCTATTAACATCTTTAATCTGATCAATGGTGTGGTTGTTCGTTTTTTGGCTCTGTATTAAAATCTGCTTCTAGCTCTGTATTTAAATCTGCTTCTATTACTGAATTATGTCCAACTACTTTCGGTTTATTTTTTTCTTTATTGTTTTCATGTGTCTTGAACCAGCATACTTCTTGTGGGTGGTATCTAATTCCTTTATTCAGATCCTCGCATGTTTTGCATGGTCTTTTCTCTTGATTTCCCTTCTTGTATTCAGTTCTACTATCTGTCTTCTTTGAAAAGGTTTTCTTATTCACTAAATTTTCGTATTTTCTAATTTCAGTGAATAGTGTTGTTGAATTTGTGCACGATTCTCTATCTATTTTATTCATTATGAATTCCGGCAGTCCTGTTGCTATTAAGGCTGTTAGTGTTACTGAATCTATTTCTCTGTTCATGTCTAACAAAAGCTTTTCTTTTTTTATAGCATAGTCAATAAGTGGTCCGTCTTTATATTTAAATGCCAAGGCATGAGTTACCGTGCTCCATCCTTTGTCTGCAAAAGTCTCTAGGAATCTATTCTTCCTTTCACTCCATTTAGCTGTAGTTGATAGTTTTGTTAGTGTTGCAGAGTGCCAATCTGAGCAAGATTTATCCAGAAATAATCTTAATATTTCTATTTTCGATTCATCTTCTGTAATCTCGACCCATGTGCATTCTTTCTCAAATGATTCTATCCATTGTTTAGCATTTGAATTCCTACTTGTAAACTTTTCAATCATATACTTTTCTGCAATATTTTTTAAACTTTTTTTTTCATCTCTTTTCTGTGATGATTCTACTAATTTTTCTAATATCCTATTCAGGTTATCATTTTTCTCTTCGGCTGTATCTTTTTTTTCTATTTCTTCTAAATATTCATCTAAAAATTGTATGTTACCCTCTTCGTCAGAGTAGATCTTTTCTAATTTGTCTGTTAGTGTGATCTAAACCTTTCTTGATTGATGTCTTCTTTTTAAACTATTCTTTACCTTTGCAAAATTCACCGTTTTCATTAATTCTGTGTGACTAGTTATATATCTATTGTCTCCTTGCAAAATATAAGTTTTCTCATCTTCTGTTCTGATTGCGGTTATCGCTAATATATTTGATTTCTCATCTTTTGGAGAAGCTATTATTGTAAATTCGAATTGCAACTTGACCATTTTCTATTGTTGACCACAATTGTTGTTTTATAAGACAATGAGTAATATTTGGAACTTTCAGGAAAATAACCAAAATGTGTTTGTTTGAACTTGTATTCGGTCGGCCGATTCTATTCGGCTGATCGTGCGAAGGCCGTGTATGTTTGTGTCGCGGCGTAGGGAGGACGGGGGCATCCACGCTCCACTTGCCGCCGTGACCGTGAGCATCGACCAGAAATCAACATCGTGTCGCGTCAAGTTCATTTCGATCGCCCGATATCAAGGCAGTTCGCTTTGTTCTCTCCGATAGCGATTAACTCGTGAGCCGTTAGAGCCGTTTCCTGTTCGTCTTAAAACGCCGAGTTGTGAGACCCATCATTTCCCGGTGTTCGGAACCACCTACGCAACGCAATCGGGTCGAAGATCAAAATCGTCAATCAAAGCACCGAAATCCGTCGTTATCAACTGCCGAGAGTCATCCCGCGAAAACCCGTCGTTTTCCGCGCTCTCGCGAATCATTACGGCGCTGGGAATGTTGTGTGTCTTTCCAAATCCTTTCCAATCTATCCTCCCACTCAAGTGGAACTGCGATTATGAAAGCCAATCTTCATTGATTGATCTCCTCCGGAACTGAGCAGCCCTTGAAATTCTTAAGTAATTTCGTCCGCGTTTTTGTCAGTTTCTTGTCTCTCTTCGTCTCCGTAAGACGCCGGATTTACGACCCGTGCGTCCGCAACAAAACTCGCGTTATTTTTCTCACTGTGCGTCCCCGTCGGGACGGTCCCGGCAACCCGTTCGGACCGCGGTGACCCTCCGCGATTCGAACGAAACAGTGTTGCTCTAAAAGAAAGAGATTATAATTTACATATGATGTATATACAATATTTACAATGGTTTATTGATTACCTAAAAGAAAGAGAAACGACAATTAAAGTCTATTCTCCTCAATTACTCCTTCACCTATTCTTTTGTTTATTGCTTTTATCTGCTGCTTAAATCTTTTCACATGTGCTCTCTTACGTCATCTCTCTATGTTTTGATTTCTCTCGTTGTGCATCGATATGTATCGATTGGAGGGCGCGCTGAGCTAATAAGGCGCGGCTAATTTGAATTAAAGAAAGTGTTCTTTCTTTACATGCATACTGGTCAATTCTGAAAGGGATGTTTTTCCTGACCTTGTATCTATAAATAGCTTCTCTCATCTTCAGATCGATTGGGAGTTCACCGGCAATGACCAGAAGCGCATCTGTGGAGACTGTCGAGTAAGCTTTGGTCACTCGGAGTAGGGCGTGTCTTTGGGTCTTCAGAAGTGCACGGACTGAAGTCTTCTTTATTAGATCACCCCAGGCTGCTGCGGCATATGTTGCGATAGGTATGAAGAGTCCGGAGTACAATTTGCGGAGGGACCTATGCGTGAGTCCCCATTCTCTACGAGCCACGGCTGCAAGACTGTTGAATTTACTTGTGCATTTGGAGTGGATTTTCTGTATGTGCGTGTTAATTCCCAGCCGTTGGTCAAAGTGTGTCCCTAAGTATCTCACTGTGTTCACCATACGAATTGTTTTCCCCTGTATTTGTATTTTTGGTGGTCGTTTTATGTCTAAGGTGCCTCTTAGTAGGATCATTTCTGTTTTCTGGGAAGAGAGAGTTAGTTTCTCCTTATGGCACCATTCCTGTACCGTGTTAAGTGCTTTCTGTCCATTTTTCTCTAATTCGAGTCTGCTGTCGCCTGGTATTAGTATTATTAAATCGTCCGCGTATGCGACTACTTCCAGTCCATGAGCTGCTAAAGTTTAGTAGACTAAAGTAAAGTAAAGCCATAGGTTTGGTCCAAGGATTGACCCTTGAGGGCATCCTTTGGTGACGTCCTTCTGTACAGAGCCATGCTTGCCAATGATTTTGACGGATCGATGTCTGAGATAGTCTGCAAGTAGCGCGTAGAGGTTCCGCGGGCAATTCCTTTCCCGAAATCGTTAGAGGATGCTGTGCCACCATACATTATCCAAGGCACCTGCTATATCTATTAGGATGCCCAGTGCATATTTCTTCTGTGTCGAGTTCAGTAACTCTCTCATTTTCAATATTGCATCTGTGGTAGATTTCCCTCTAGAAAATCCAAATTGGCATGGTAACGAGTGTGCTGGATTCAGCTTGTAGCTTATGAGCTTCTCTAGCCATTTTCCAATTACCGGAAGGAGGCATATAGGTCGGTATGAGGAAGTCAAGGATTCGTCTTTATCGGGTCCTTTTAAGAGAGCACGTATGTCTCCAGTTTTCCAGACTCTTGTCAACGTCCCATGTTTAAGGCATCCGTTGAAGAGCTTAAAGAACGTCTCCTATAGATGAACGTAGGAGGCTTTCAGCACTTCAACCTCGATGCCATCTGGTCCGGGACATTTTCGGTTCTTCATACTGCACAGTGCTTGTCGCATCTCGGGTTTGGTGAATCCTGGTTCATCGTCAGTTTGTGATGCGAGGTTCCTAGCGGCACGGCTATTGACCTGCTCATCGGTGTAGTCGTCTGTGTCATCTGGGACCAGTGTATTGAGTAGATTGAGTGACGCCTCTTCCCATGTCGTTGCGTTTGTCTGCGTGTTGTGTGCTGTCGACAGTGCTTTGTCCGGCATCACTTTGCGGGTGCATATCCTATACACCATGCCCCATGGGTTCGCATTGCCTTCGTCGGATACTACTTTATGCCAGCTTTCTGCTTTGGTTTTGTGGACATCTGTCGTGTACGATCTTCTAATTTTTAGGTATTCGTTGCGTTTTGTCTGGCGTAGAGTAGGATCTTTTTCTGTTTGAAACACTTTCCTTGCTTTGTATGTCTGTCTCTTCTTTGCAGTCAGTTCATCTGTTCACCACGGTACCGATTTCGGGTGTGATCGTCTCCGTTTTAATATGGTCTTGCACGTGTCGATGATTACATTTTGAACTGCCTCTGCTGCATGTTCGATTTCCTGGGCTGAGTTGAATGTTAACTGCCGTAGCTGGCTGGATTTGCGTCTGAGTGTGCCTTGAAACTTATACCAGTCGACGTTGCTTACTTTGAATCGCGGGTTTTTCTGTGTGAATGTTGGAGATCTGCACAGGCGTATGTTGAGGACGATTGGGTTATGATCACTGGTTGTCCAGTCCTCCATTACATCCCAGCTGTTGGTGCAGTCGAGTAGTTTCTCGGAGGCAAGCGTCACATCGATGTTTGAGTTGCCGTGGTGCGATCGGTATGTCGGGGGGATATTCGGTTCATTGACAATGAAAAGGCTTGTCGTCGCAATGAACTGTTCCAGTTTCTCCCCCTTTTCATCTTGGTGCCTGCTGTACCACATGGGAGACTTGGCATTTGCATCCATTCCAATGAGTAGTCTTTCATTGGAGAGCTTGGAGGTAATCTTACTGAGCATATTAATGTACGGCTCAATTTGGTGGGAGCATTGGAAGTATATATTTGCAAGGTAGATTTTGCCGAGTGGACCGGTTACTTCAATGCACGTACTGTGGGTATTGCTTAAGTGTGTGATCTTTAGTACGGTTAGATTTGGGTATCTTATTGCAATGCCAGAGAGGGCTTGTTTATCCGGGGAGCTGCCAGAGACGACTAAGATTTTGGACCCGAAGCCAATGAATTTGCCTTTGACGTTGTAAGGCTCCTGCATGAGCAAGATATCTATGTCATGCTGTTCCATGAGCTTAACGATTTCCAAAGTGACTATTTGTGACCTACGCATGTTAAGCTGCGCTATCCTCAGGTTTTCTATATCAGGGGCACTATAATCCATAGTCGGTTCGCGCGAGTACTTGGTTTATTGCGGCGATATAGAAGGGACACTCTTTGTCTTTGGTGCTGGGGTTGGGTTGCCTACCATGTTTCTTACAGTTATGGCAAGTAGCACGACTGCTTTTGCTCGGGCAGTCTCTGAAGCTATGTCCCGATTCGGCACAATGGCCGCATAAGTCTTTATCGGACCTACAGAATTTAGTGGTGTGCCCAAAACTTTCGCATTTGTAGCAGCGCGTAGCTACTACGTAGTCGTATACTCTACAACACCTCCAACCGACATAAATGCGTTCCTTCTTTATGAGAATGCCTCTTACCTCTTTGAAGACCTCTAGTATCCAGTTACAGCGGTCTTTTGTTCTATCCCCCGATTTGAAAGCTAATTTGATTTGGTTGCGGAATTTCGCCTTTTCGTGGCCCTCGAAGTTCTGGTTTATGATTGCTGCTAGTATTGCTGCATCGTCGTCCGTACGGGGGACCTTGTATAAGATGACGCGTGGGTTTTTCTTCTGTGGAGCTCCAACAACTAGGCCGGCCACCCTGAGTCTCTCGTTGGTTTGTAGCACCTCTATATCCGTTTTCTTCGTTGTTTCAACGAGTATTCCGTTTCCTTGGACTTTCCGGACATTCTTAATCTGTAGCATATTCTCTGTTGGGGAGATTAGACTGAAGACAGCTTGCTTCGTCTTTTCGCTAGAGTCGAACGTTTTGAGGTTCTGTGGTAGGATTGCTATGACGTTCGGGGGATCCTGTTTGAGGTTAAATAGGCTGGCGACTTTCGATTTCACTCCGATTCTCTCTGCGTATGTTGTTGGCCGTGAAGGGATTTTATTAATGGCATTCTTTTCCGCTGTGTTTTCGAAGACTTTCCTTTGTTCGTTGTTCTCGCCTTTCAAGGCTTCGATTTGACCTTCGAGATTACTGCAGTGCAGGAGAGATTCGTTAAGGAGGCTTTGCAGTTTTGCGAACTTCATCGTGACATATTTGGTTACTTCGCTGTTTATGTCGTGTTTCTGGTCCGTGATGAAGTTTAGGAGGTTCTTGTGTATTTTCTCCGATTTTATGCGAAGGCCATTGGTGCTCCTTTTGAAAGAGGGCTCTTGTTTGTTCAGCTCGATTTCTTCGAGTTCCATCTCAGTGACACAGCCATGGTCGTCGAACTCCTCGGGTTTTTCACAGTTCTGCGGTATCTTTTTGCGGAATTTGGTCTTGCTCTTATTGCTTGTCGTTGCGATAGGGATTGCTCTCTGCTGCTCGTCGTAGTCATTGTCGTCATCGGACACGATTTTTCGTTTAGAAACAGACTTTACCCTCCTGTTTGCCAAAGCAACGCTTTCAGTGTCAGTGGTGTCCTCGTCCATTGCGGCGGTGGCTCGGCCAATGGATGCGTTGTACAGTCCTCTCAGCGGTGTATGATTCGTTGCCAGTACGGCCAGTGAGGGAACGGAGACTGTAGGGCTGCCAGCCAATCACGGCCTGGCGGGCCGCGGTGTGACGGCTCGAGTGGTGCTGCTGTCGCCTGACGCCAAGATGGCGTCCAAGATGGCCGCCTAACCCTACTTCTTGGTAGAATCGCCTACAATTTCTAATAACTTGCTTAATTTTTCACTGATCACTGCTGTAGATACCTCAAAGTGTGCGCCTTTAAGAGCTACACAAGCACAAATGGAGGCGGGACCGCCTCATGTGTGCGAGGAAACGTATGAGTCAATAAGTCCTCGCACTCGCGGCGCAACGTGTGACAACCCACGCTACACGATATTTTTCACTTTACTCCACTTCTACACTGCCAATTTAGAGTCTGTTTCTTTCTAGACGTCAAGGAACGCGAGCACTACGTTCTTAAACACTTTACTGAATTAAATCCACTACTTTTACCTGCCAGAGCCGGGAAAAACCGCGGAGCGTTACTCGGAGCGTCTGATCACGACCAAAGATAGCGTCCCAATCCAGTAGATAGGGACAGATAGGTAGGGGCATACGCATAATTTCTGCTATCCACTACCGTCCCTCCACACCTGCGAAGGGTACACCCGTTATACTGGGCTGGTTTCGAAAAATCCCCCTCTTCTCCGTTTACGGATCATCAGACGGGAAGACCGTCCATGAAATGGAAGTGATTCGCTTAGCCGTCTTGCCCACGATGTGTCTTCTGAGAGCCGCATCAGAGGCAAGCCGTTACCAGCTGGGACCACGAGGAGTTGGAATCACCAGCTTAGGCTCGGTCTCTTGCAGGGCGGCGCAGCCGAAGCTCTATCACGCCGTTACACCCTACGATTCACAGTACGGTGTTACGTTACTCGCGATTTCGGCCGGTTGCGCGGCCGAAACACAGCACGAACAAAGTGCGTTCCCCCCGGTTTCCGCCTCCGTTCGCGTCCCCGCGAATCCCTACGACCGATTTTCTGGGCGCCAGGTACGTTTTCCCGTACCGACCGATGCTCCCCGAGTATCGGACCGAAACCTGCCCCTACCGAGGGGTTGAACTCTACCGAACGACCGAGGAGAAAGCACCCTCCACCGAATGTTCACACGACGAGGGTTTCCAGGGTTCGTAAATATCGGAACGATAGACTTCCCTCGCGACAAGGATTCCCGTCGGACGACACAAACAGGAAAACTAAACGTTGAGAAGGAGTTAACAAAGCGAATAACAATTTATTGCCGTTTTCGTTCGCCGGCCTCTGATGAGACCGCGTTACAACAGTTGTTGGTGGCTTATCGACGGAAAGACAAACAATGCGGCGGCCGACTATCGTCACAGCCCGCGCCTTCGGTATCACCGGATTCCAGTACGAGATTCGATTCTTCGCTATTACACGGTCCCCGACCGCTCGAGATGTTTAATACGAAATTTACAGAGGCGCGGTCGGACGGTACTACGATACCGCCGATAACATAATACGATACAATGACTTGAGCGGCAGTCGCGTAGGTTCTGCGTCCTGGAGGAAAGCTGCCCGGAATTACGATATTACTATTCCCGAGGAACCGCCGTGGTTCGCCCGCGCGCCCTAGCGAGATACGATATTAATTCTCCGATCGCGACATAATCGGGCAAACGAGATCTAGATTGCCGTGTGAGAACAGAAGAGAGAGCACGCTTACAGTGGTCGATGATCCTCCTCTCGATCTCGCTCCTTGCCGGGTCTCGGTACACGCGCGATACGGTATTACGACTTAACTCGCTAAGACGGGCCACTCAAGTGACGATTTCGGGGCTCGTTACGCGACGCGAGGATCTAGCGGGCCCCCCACTAAGCAGTCATATTGCCCCTCGTATCCCCCTGTGACTCCTGTGGGGCCATGCTCCTTCGGCCCAGGGACGACACGCCAAGGAAGGATCCCCTGGCCATGGAGATCACTTCCCTTGTGTGAGGAGCCCAGTCTGACGCCCTCCTACGTGGTTGCTGCGACTCCTCACGGGTTCCCTGCCCTCTGACTCCTCCATCGTGGGGTCCTTCTGCGGAGGAAGACGTCAGGGTAGCCGATCCTTATCCGGTGGGTGGTTTCCTGTTGCCCCCTCGGCCGACCAAGCGCCTCTCGGAGCTCAGGCTCCATGCGAGAGCAGGCCCTTTTTGCCTCCTTTTTTTTTTTTTTTTTTTTTTTTTTACGTGAGGGAATGCATTTACGCACACCCCCGCCATCCTCCAATGTGGGAGGAGTGGGGCGGGGGTAGTGTGGGACTCATCCCCAATGGGGCAAGGCCGAGGGGAAATACCCACTAAACCCTCACGGTGGCCGGGCTCGGCGCTATGCGGGGAGGCACCGGGATCTCTTGCGAACACAACCGGTACCTCCCCAGCGCCAGCTCCGCCAGTTAACGGCGGAGCGCCCTCTCTGTGGTGGGGGAAGCGGAGAGCTCCACCCCCCGCCGGACCGCGGGTGCCTCAGTCCCGCGATCCCAACAGTCCCTTTTAGTCGCCTCTTACGACAGGCAGGGATTACCGTGGGCGTATTCTATTCCCCGCCACACAGGGAGGAAAAAGGAAGCGCACCGCCGGGAGGAAACGAACGTGCCCCCCAACCGGCGGCGGCATCGACGCGGGCACCTCAAGGCAGGGGTGTCAGCCCACCCCCACGTGCCCGGCGACCCCGCAACAGGCCGGCGGGCCCAAGGGCCCGTTACCGCCAATCGCGCGGGGTCGCCGCGTCACGCCGGCCGCCCAGCGACCGGCCGAGAGGAGGGGGGGCTCACGGGGCATCAGGCCCCCCCGCAGCCGTGGCGGCGGCAAGCCGCCGAACTCCGGCGCGCCTCGCCCTCCTCCTCGCGATCCGAGCGGGGTCGGTTATCTCCCGACCCCGCTCGTCGTCCTCCTTCCGCGAGACCACGGTCTCACAGAAGAAGGACACCGCCCGCCACGACCCCTAGCTCTCCACCATGGCAGCGACCACGACAGGGAGCGAGAGGTCCCACCCGACCGCCAATCGGAGTGCCCGCCTCTACGGCTCTGCGGCGACCGCCAACCCCACACCAAGCTCGGCCAGGCTATGTAGGAACAAGTCCTGACCCCGGGCCGAGTGGATGAGGTTGGCCTGGAGGATCCGAGTGCTCTCCGCGCCGCACTGGTGGCAGCCAGGCGTCTCCTCAGCACCGACCCTCGACAGGTACTCCCCGTAACAACCATGTCCGGAGAGCACCTGCGTCAGGCAGGTACGTCAATCGGCCGTGGCGGCGGTACGTCCATGCATCAAACACGGGTAGGACCGCCCCCACGGCCCGCTGCCGGGCGGCGCCACTGTCCACCAGCCGGCGCCGCCACGTCTCCCTGGCGAGCCAGCCATAGGCCCGCCTTCACTCCCCGACCGCCTCAGGCGGCGGGTCGATGCACTCCCGGCGG
>NW_015374172.1:96254-98533 GCF_001272555.1 Dufourea novaeangliae | reverse complement strand
TGCCGGCTGCGCCGGCAGGTCGCCAGGTTGGGCGCCCATACGGGGGACCCGTAGAGCGCCATCGCCCGCACCACACCCGTGTAAGGGCGGCGGACCCCCTCCCCCGGACCCCCGAGGTTGGGTAGAAGACGACCCAATAGGGTCGTCACGCCCTCGATCCGGGGAACGAGGCGGCCGAAGTGGCCCTCCCATCTCCAACGACCGTCCAGGTCAAGGCCGAGGAACTTCAGCCTCTCCCCGATCCGGACGGCCGTATCCCCGACCCGAATCCAGGCCTGCGGCGCCAAACGCGACAGAGGCAGTCCGTGGAATAGGACCACCTCCGTCTTGGGCGGCGACACACTCAGCCCCAGCCCCTGGATTCCCCTGGCCAGCGTGGCCACAGCCACCTCGACCAGGCGGCTGACCCTAGCCACGTCCCTCCCCAGCCCGATGACGAGCGTGTCGTCGGCGTAGCACACGACACGCTCACCGGTGGGGGAGGGCCCCGCGCGGCGCCGAGTCGAACCCCAGGTTCCACAACAGCGGGCCCAGCACGGACCCCTGAGGAACTCCTCGGCAGATCCTCCGGATCACGAGAGCACCCCCTCGACAGGGGTACTCTATCGACCGGTCCGTCAGGTAGTCCCGTAGGACGGCCCGCAGATACGGGGGCACGCCGTGGTCCCGGAGCGCCCCGCGCACCGCGTCCCAGCGGAGGGTGTTGAACGCGTTGGCTATGTCCAATGACACAGCTCCCCCCCCCCGGGAGACCGCCAGATCCGCGAGGGCACGGACATGGTCGACGGCGTCTAGCGTCGACCGGCTCTCGTGGAAACCGTACTGGCAGTCCGCCAGTCCGGAACCACCGACGGACAGCCACCTCGAGAGACGGGCAGCGAGCACACGCTCGAACACCTTGCCCGCCTCGTCAAGGAGGCATATCGGCCGATAGGCCGAAGGGTCATCCGCGGGCTTTCCCTTTTTGGAGACCAGGATCAGCCTCGCCCGCTTCGATAGAAGCGGGACCCGCCCCGACATCAGACAGCCGTCCAGCAGCCGCCCGAGCCGGGGCCCGAGGACGCGCAGGGCCAGGCGCAGAGCCCTACCGGGAATGCCGTCCGGCCCCGGAGCTTTACCACTCCACGGGGTCCGCCGGCTCGAGCGGCCGGCGACCCCCTCCGGATCATGCGGAAAAAGGGTGCCGACCACCTGCCCGAGCATGGGGGGGTCCAGGCTCTCGGTGACCGGGGGGGCAGCCGGCCGCAGTCGCCCTAAGACGATGCGGTAGGGGCGCCCCCATGGGTCACCGTCGAGAGTCCCGAGGAGCTCGTCCCACGCTCCCGCCTTGGCCCTCCTGATGGCCACCTGCAACTCAGCCCTCGCCCGGCGGTAGCCCTCGTACAGCAGGGCCTCCACCGCCGGGTCGCGGCGCCGTCTACGGCGGGCCCGGGCGAAGCGACGCCGCGCCGCGTTGCACGTGCAACGAAGCTCGGCAATGGCGTCGCTCCACCAATAAGAAGCCCGCCTCGGGGCCCTCCTGGCCCGGGGCATGGCGGCGTCACACGCCGCCGTCAATGCATCCCGGAGCCATTCGGCCTCCCGATCGACGTCCGCGACCGGCCCGGCCGGAATCTCCGGCCAGGACGCGGCGAGGGAGGCGGCCATCAGGGCGTCCTCCTCCAAGCGTCCGAGCGCCCACCTACGCGGCGGTCGGCCAGCGGCAGGGGGGTGGTCCCGTCGGGCGGCGGATACATCCATCAGGATGTGGAGGTGGTCGCTCAGCGATTCCACCTCCTCCGCCACCCTCCACCCCGTCACGAGACGCGCGGCGGCGGGCGTTGCCCACGACAAGTCCACAATGGACTCGCCCTGCCACCGCACGCACGTGCTCACGGACCCCCGGTTGAGCAACCGGAGGTCCAGTCCCGCCGCCCACTCCTGCACGGCATCCCCCCGCGCGTCGGCCCTAGGGCTTCCCCACAGGATGGACTTCGCGTTGAAGTCCCCCAGGACCAACGTTGGGTGCGCCGGACCACGGAACACCACGTCCCGTATATCGTCCAGCAGCGCCCCCAACGCAGCGAGGGGCATGTTCGGCGGAGCGTAGACACCGACCACCGCCAGGCGCCCACGACACAGCGCGACGAAACCGCACCCACGCGCAATCACGCTCATGGGCACGGTTCCGTCGCTCACCGCCGCCACAGAGCCCAGCGCGTCCCCCGCCCAATCCGGGCGGTCAGGGACGCGGTACGGCTCCGCGGCGACCGCCAACCCCACACCAAGCTCGGCCAGGC
>NW_015374172.1:95333-95812 GCF_001272555.1 Dufourea novaeangliae | reverse complement strand
ACCGAGGTCGGTACAGACCGGGCACTTGGGAGCCTCGGCGCATTCCCGGGCCACGTGGCCGGTGCCCCCACACGAGTAGCACCGCCCGCCGCGGTCCGCATCAGCCGGACAACCGCGACGGACGTGCCCCTCTTCGAGGCACCGGAAGCACCGGAGTGGCCGGGCCGCGAGTACCTCCACCCGATCGATTGCGTCTAACGACGCCGACCCGGACCTCGGCGGCGGTGCAGCCCCCGGCCGCAGCAACGACCCCGCCACCTCCTCCGCGGTGACCGACTCGTCGAGGCCCGTCAACCGCACCTCGGCGGTTTTGACGGGCCTACTAACAGGTACGTCGGTCCCGCGGAACACCTCTTCTAGGCGCCGCGCAAGGGCGTCCGCCCGGGCAGCCCCCTCCGGCCCCGGGACCTCCAGTATCGAGGCCCCGGTCTGGCCCTTGCGGTAGCGGAGGTCCGCAATGCCGACGTCCGCCAGGCGGA
>NW_015374172.1:93134-94792 GCF_001272555.1 Dufourea novaeangliae | reverse complement strand
CCGCTACGGGCCACAGCCGCGGGCGGACCCGCAGACCGCCGCCGGCCGCCGGCCGCCGACCAGCTCGCCAAGGCGCCCCACTTGGCGCGCCTCCATCTCGGCGACCAGGCGCCCGACGCGCCGCTCCACGGCCCCTTCGACCGCCGCCATAGAGACGGGGCGCTCCCCCCGTGACACCCCGCCAGGCGCAGGCGACCGCGGAGCCGGCCGCGGTTCCATCGCCGCCACAGCGGCCGCGGCGGCCAGCTCGAGCCGCCGCTGAGGGGGCAACGGTGGCAGCGCCACCGCCCCCGACCACGCCGGCCTCCTCGCCGGCGGCAGCGGCGGCGGCATCAAGGCCCCGACGGGGTCCACGACCTCCATCGGGACCGGGGCCCCCGCCGTCTCAACTCCACCCCCCGACGCCGGGGACGCCCTCCGTGCCTCCCTCCGGTCGGACAGCGCATCCACAGCGACGAGCCGGGCGTGGAGGTCACGTACCTCCCGCTCCAGCTCGATCTCTCGCTCGGAGAGCACCGTCCGTTTTGCCTGCTCTGCAGCCGCGTAGCGGTTCTGCAGGGCGGCCTCCCGGAGGGCCCGGACGTTCGTCCCCTTCAGGTTGGCGCTACAGCGCGCCACCTTTTCTATGACCTGGATGCGGTCGTTAATGACCGCACCCAGGTCCGGCGTTGGGGCACGCCGCATCTCTTCTGCCACCGCTTCACCCGGTGGCAGCCTCATGCAGGATTTTGAGACCGGGGGCGGCGGCACCGCCCGGTCCTCAATGTCCTCCTCGCGGAGGCCCTGCTCTTTATGCGTAAGCTTGAGCAGCTTACGCTTGGCCTCCGCAAGTCCGCCCCTGTCAACAGCGACAGGGGGCCGCCCCCTCTTCCGGCCGCCCGAGGCGCCGAAGCCGCCCCCCCCCAAGCGCACCGACGAGGCGGACATCGTAGACCCGTCAGAGTCTACGTCCTCGTCGTCGCTGATGACGACGACCCGGTCGATGCTCCTGGAGCTGGAGCACCTGACCAGGCCGTCAGGGAGGCGCCGGAGGCGCACCATCGGTGCACCTCCCGTAATCGGGCGGGCTGGCCCCGACCGGCCAGGCCCCGCTTCTGAAGGGGTATTGCTACCCCTTCCTTCTCCAGTAGCCGTTAAGGCACCGCTGGCCTGGTGGTCCACCAAGCGGGCCCCGCAGTCGTCGGATAACGACGCAGGTGTGGCCTGCTTTACCACCACACCTGTGCCGGCTCCTGGGGCACCGAGATCCCCAGGAGCAGTAACCATACTCTCTATCGTTGTGCTGTTCATAATAATAGTTTTATTCCACGCCCTTTTTGCCTCCTGTCCTATCCCCCTGGGATAGGACCCTTATCCGGTCGAGCGGCCGCTCGACGGGATTCCAGGGCTGTCCTAGCAGAGTCGGTGGGTACGGGCGATACTGCGTTTTTGGCCCTGCCTTGACCCCTATCGTGACGGCTCTGGAATCGCGAGCGGTACTCGGTGCGAGATAACCACAAGGTTAATACAGATTCTAACGGTATTATTCCCCTACAAATCCTCCAGGAGCGCTTCGATATTATGTCGTGTAGGCAGGGAGCGGCGGAGGGGCGGTCCGGTTCTCGGTTCTTCCGCGCCCGAGTCAAACTTCGGGCGGGAAGGGGCACGGCGCAAAATGC
>NW_015374172.1:85893-92968 GCF_001272555.1 Dufourea novaeangliae | reverse complement strand
GAGAGAGAGAGAGAGAGAGAGAGAGAGAGAGAGAGAGAGAGAGAGAGAGAGTGAGAGGGAGAGGGAGCGAGCGGGAGGGAGAGAGAGAGGGAGAGAGAGCGAGAGAGAGGGGGAGAGAGAGAGAGAGACCTTTATTAGCCTTCGCGACTATTTATACATCGACTATCTTACATATTAGGAACCGATGTTCTAATGAATTCTATTAGTTTTCGCTTAAATAATACAATTCTATCACATTGCTCTACGTCCGCTGGTATAGCATTGTACATTTGTATACCCTCATAGAATAAGCTTTTTTGCGCACATTTTGTTTTCCGTGATTGTATCACAATATTCTCCGCTTGCCTCGTTCTGCCTCCTACTAATACTACCTTACTTCTTAATTGTTCAGGCAATATTCCATTTATTATTTTATAAATAAAAATACAAACATTGTAATGCAATCTCTGTTTTATGGACATGAATTTCAATGCTTGCAGCATTTTTTCTACTTTTATATATCTGTTGCACTGTAATATGACCCTCATGGCCCGATTTTGTGCAACTTGTAATTTCTCCAGGTGGGCCTTATTCATATTCACTAACAGCGTAGCACAATATTCAAAGTGTGGGGCTATAATTGACTTGTAAACTATACATCTAGTATATCCCGTTATGTCATTACGTATTCTATTTAAAAAACTTATTTTTTTTCCTACTTTCTTTAACATATAATCGCAATAATCTTTGAATCGTAATTTACTGTCTATAATAACTCCAAGATATTTAATACTTTCTACGCGTTCTATCACTGTGCCATCTAAACAAAAATTAGGATAGTACTTTTCTTCAGTTCTTTTCGTATACTTCTAATTATCATGTATTTTGTTTTGGCAACGTTCATTTTTAATTTATTCACGTTCAACCAATTTTCAACTAGGGGTAATACTCTATTCAGCTTCGTATCTATTTCCGCACTACCATCCCCTTTTTCATATAGAATTGTGTCATCTGCAAAAATTTTTATACTACATTCCTTTGAACAAATTTGGAATATATCATTTATATATAATGTAAATAGTAGAGGACCCAGTACCGATCCTTGTTGGACACCGTAATTTGTCATAATATATGTAGACCATTGATTGTTAAATTTAACTTGTTGTGTTCTATTATTTAAATACGATCTTATCCATTCCAGTACCAACCCTCTGATTCCATACTGATATCGATCTATCGATCAGAGAGAGGGAGAGAGAGTGAGAGAGAGAGCGAGAGAGAGAGGGAGAGAGAGAAGAGCGAGAGAGAGAGGGAGAGAGAGAAGAGCGTGAGGCGACCGCGGTGTGAGGGTCAGGCAGGCATGGCATGTGCCGGGAGGGTGGTGAGGAGTGAGTGGGGATTATAGAGGTGGGGTGGGAAGGTTCCATCCCCGGGGCTACTGATTTCGCGGTGATAGGCGCGTGTTCGCGGAGTTCGCATGGCGGTTCGTGGGACGCGGGGCGCGGGTAGAGGCGCGAGTGTTCACGGAGCTTCGCGGCGAACGCTGGGTATTGCGCGCGGTCGCGGGGTTATCTCGTGTGGTTTCTTTCAAACCTTTGAGCCACAGCGTGTCACGGCAAAAATCGGTAAATGTGGAGAAGGCTTCGGCAGTGGCAACGAAGTGCCGGGCTGCTTCTGGCCATCTCCACTGGTCGGAGGGGAGAAGCTCTTTGAGAGCAACTCGCTGGGAAACGTATTCGGGGCAGTCAAGAAGGAAATGTCCAACGGTATCCTCTTCGCCGCAGCTCGCACACACCGCGGTGTCCACGATTTTCCTCGCGTATAAATACGCTTGGAATTTTCCGTGGCCCGTGAGTGCCTGCGTGCTGTAGTGGCTCGGATTCAGCCATTTCGCGGCCATTCGCTCCCTGATATCAGCGAAGAAGGCATGCGTCGTGCACCCCTCGTGGGAAGAGTTCGACCGGGTTTGCCACACGTTCAACGCCTCCTCCTCGACTTCCTGCCTAGGGGTCTCGGTCGCGGTTCGGATAACGACGTCTCCGATCTTGGCGTCTTTACCGGTGCGTAGGAAATAGAGGGCGCGGCGCTTTTCCAGTAGGATATCCACCGGGACGGTACCCGCTGTTACGCAGAGTCCCTCGAACGATGACGTACGGTAAGCCGTCGTCACCGCCAAGACGGCTCGACGTTGCGCAGATTTTAGGATCTCGATGTCCTTTTTCGTACATAGGTCGTACCAGCCGGCTGCAGCGTAGCTGATTACCGGATCGAATACGGCCCTACATATGGTTGCCAGCGAGCCGAAGCGGAGGCCCCACTGACACCTCGCGAGTGGTCGGAGTTTTATAAATAGTAAACCGACTTTTTTGCTGAGGTATTGACAATGGCTATGGACGCGTAGGTTTCTATCGAAGTAGACGCCAAGATATCTAACTGCCGGTTTAAACCTAATGTGCGAATTCCCTATACGAATGGTCGGAGGTCGGCTCGCGAAGTCCATTTGATGGCCACAGACGTCTTTCCGTTTACGGTCGGGTCGCGGTCCTCCTCTCCTTCCTATCGGACCTCTATTAGCTCGACCGCTTCTAAGCACGATTGCTTCCGTTTTACTAGCCGCTACTTCTAGTTTCGCGGAGCGGCACCATCCCAGGATTAGACCAACGGTTCGTTGTCCTTCATCCTCCAGTGCTTTCCTGCTGTCACCGAAAACGATGACGAGGAGGTCGTCCGCGTAAACTACGAATTCTATTCCTAGTAAAGATTCGAGTTTCCTTAAAAGATCGTCGAACATGAGGTTCCAGCAGGCAGGGCCAAGGACAGAACCTTGAGGGCATCCCCGCGTGGCTCTTTTGGACACCTCTTCCGTGCCGATCGCGAGCTTGACCCGTCGATTGTCGAAGTAGCTAGTGAGCACTCCGAAAACGTTCCGAGGGCAGTCTCGTTGCTTGAGGTTTTGCAGAACTAAGGGACACCAGGCGTTGTCAAAGGCGCTCGAGATATCGAAGAGAAGTCCGATTACATACCGATGCTCGGAAGCATCGACAGCGCGGCGCATCTCGGCGATAGCATCCACGATCGACCGTCCTGGTGTGAACCCGAACTGCCGGCCGGAGATCTTTCCCGGGGCCACTGCCGTGTCTTGAAGGCGGATTTTGAGAATTTTCTCGAAGAGTTTCCCTATCGCGGAGAGAAGGCAGATCGGGCGATAGGATTTCGGATCCTTCTCGTCTTTGTCCTCGCCTTTCAGGAGAACTCTCAGTGAGCCTACCTTCCAGGCAGAGGGAAAGACGCCCCACTGAAGGCATCCGTTAAAAAGCCGTACCAGCTGACCGGGGATAGCTTTAAAGGTCGCCTTTAAAGCACGAACTTCAACAAGGTCCGGCCCAGGCGCCTTTTTGCTATTCATTGTCCGGAGGGCAAACGCGATTTCTTCCGGTCGGAATTCGGGAGCGTTCGGGGTTTCTGGCGCGACGCGTGCATTGGTCCGAATCGTTCGCTGGTTCTCGGTATCTTCTACTTCCAGGTCGTCGGGTACGTGAGTATCCAGGAGTATTTTCGCGGGTTCGCGGACACTGATGGTGTACTCACTATTACACGCGATTCGCGGATGCGCGGTGCTAACGGCGTCGTCGTCGCACCTGACGAGGTGGACGCGGACGGCGGGGTGAGTTACCGTGTTACGGCTTTTATTCATAATCGGTACGAATAAACGCTTGGTTTAGGGCCGCGGTGTAGGAGGGGCACGCGTTGCTTTTAACGCTGTGTTGGCGTTCCTTGCCAGATTTCTGGCAGTTGGAGCAGGCCGCGGGTTTCGTTTTGTTGGGGCACCCTTTGAAAGAATGGCCCGGTGACGCGCAGTGGCCGCAGGTTTCTTTTTCCGCGCGGCAGAATTTGGTCGTGTGACCGAACGCTTGACATTTGTAGCAGCGCGTCGCTGCTACGTGGTCCTGTATTCTGCACGACTTCCACCCGATGAAGATGCGCTCTTTGTTTATTAGGATGTTTCGCCGGTTTTGGAGACCTCTAGGACAAGGTTACACGTGTCCTTGTCTTTAGGTCCGGATTTGAACATGATTTTTGATTCGCGGCGGACGATCGCTTTTTCGTGACCGGAGGTGTTTTGCGCGACGATGGCTTCGATCGTAGCCTGGTCGTTGTCGGATCTCGGCGCGTCATATATTATCACTCGCGGGGATCGTTTTGGGGGCTCGCGGTCTGTAAGGCCGGCGGCTTTGAGCTTGTCGTTCGCTAGGAGTGGGCCAATATTGCTGTTGCTTGAGGCTATGATCCTCAAGCCGTTGTCCGCGATCGTGCGGACGTTTTGCACTTGCAGCTTGTTCTGCGCGGGGGAGATCATCGCGAATACGGCCTTCTTGGTTTCCTCGCTGGAGGCGTAGGAAGTCACGTCGTTCGGTGTGATGGTGATCACTTTCGGCGGGTCGCGTTTGATGCTGATGAGCGCGGCGGCCTTGGATTTTACTCCAAGTCGTCCCGCGTAAGTAGCGGGAATGGCGGAGGGGTTCGGCGCGACGGGGTTTATCGGAGACGGAGCGGTGGTTCGCGGGGATGGGACCGGTTTTGCGGTCTACAGGGATATTAGTTGACCCTCCAGGTTACTGCATTCTAACAGTGAACGATCCAGGAGGCCGCAAAGGCGTTTAAAGGTGCACTGTATAAATTTTCGTGCCTCGGGACTTACCTTATTCTGGGTTTCGTTCACGTAGTTTATGATTTCCTCTTGGATGCTTTCCGCCGCTACATTGAGGGAGACCGAGGACTTCCTCCTTGGCTGCGGGGCTGCGGGAAGTGTCGGGGCTGCGGTCGTTTCCGCTTTGGTCGCCCTCGCCTGCTTTCCGACCACCTGG
The DNA here is from genome assembly GCF_001272555.1 of Dufourea novaeangliae. Classification (NCBI taxonomy): domain Eukaryota; kingdom Metazoa; phylum Arthropoda; class Insecta; order Hymenoptera; family Halictidae; genus Dufourea; species Dufourea novaeangliae. The sequence goes on along the minus strand of NW_015374172.1, from coordinate 88,124 downwards.
GTTTCCGCCTCCTGTTCAGAGGCAGAGCGCTGCCTCTTCCTCTCCTCCTTCGCTTTTGCTCCCTTCCTCGGAGCGGGAGTTTCCTCGGGCGGTTCGGCTGCCATGGAGTCTTCCGCGTCGCTGCGTCACTCGAGCGGAAATCACCGGTGACGTGGAGAAAATATGGCGACCATGATGCCTACCAAGATGGTGTCCAAGGTGGCGTCCAAGATGGCGTCCAAGATGGCGTCCACTCGCGTGTACGATCACCTTTTCACTTTTAATTAAAATTCTACGTGTCAAAAGGACACGAGACAAACGTAGAAATGTTCCTCTGCACAGGTGTCACCACTACAGATGGATGCAGCGGTTTCCGTCCACCGGATCGCGAGCTAGGGCGGCTCGTAAAATCACGGGCGTTCTCGGGTGACGCCGTCAACCCACGCCAACTTCTTTTCACCGATAACTCGCGAACTATGTGTCCGATTAACACGTTGCTTATACCAAAATGCACAGAATCACTTATGGAACGCACTGATATCCTCGGAATAATGATCCACTCGATAAAACCTCTAGTAAGTTGCACTGAGTACGGAGCGACGTGACCGCGCGTCTTCACTCTGCGCCACCTAGCGGAGATGTGAGTCCAGTAGATAGGGACAGAGGGAATCTCGTTAATCCATTCATGCGCGTCTCTAATTAGATGACGAGGCATTTGGCTATTTTTTTTTTTTCAGCACCACCGAAGTGATTGCACGCCAAGTCCTCCCGAATCGATGGTGGAGTGGAAATACGCCGTAGGTGTATCTGGCGGCAGATCTAACCACTTTCTCACCTCTGCTCTCACTATCCGATCGCATCGGATGAGTGACCCCACTCTGACGCAACCCAACGACGAAGCATAATATAGGCCCGGCAACAGGGGGACACAAGGGCTGGAAGGGACTCGACCGGGCACGTCGCCTGGGCGAGAACTCCGATGGAGCTGATATTCCACCAACACCCGGGCAAGCTTGCTCGTTCGGTGCGGGGAATGTCGGCGAAGTTGGGGGCCCGACCGGCACAAAGTCCACTCACCGCACCTCCACGTGGGGTCCCTGGGTCTCCGCCCCAGTAGTTGGATATCGCTTCTGTGAATACCAATTTGCTGGGCGCGGAGGGCGAACGCGGTGAGTTGGCAACTGACTGGAAAACGGCGACGACAGGGCAACTCGGGAGTGGGTTGGCCCGCCCGCAAGGGCCAATAACGAATATGATAATGGAAATGAAAGGTACAAACGTTTACGGTGCAGGGGGCTTCGGATCCCCCGATTAGCTCACGCTCCAGGAGCGTCAGCTAAGGAGGAGGCGGCGGTGGAGGACCCGTCGGTGCACCCGCGCCCGGTCCGTCGGTCATGTAAGCCGCTGCCGGCGGAGGATGAGGTGGCCGCGGAGATGAGGCACGCCCCTACAGCGGACCTCGGGGCGGTCATCTTGGAGAGGGTGGCCGTCATCCAGAAGGTGGCTGGGACGAGCCACAATTTCAAGGGGACGTTCGTCCGCTCGCTGCGGGAATCCGCGTTGCATATCCAGCACGCGGCTGCTGAGCAAGCGAAGTGGACGGTCGGCTCGGAGAGGGAGGCCGAGCTGGAGCGGGAGCTCAGAGAGCTCCGGGCCCGACTCTCGGCTACGGAGGCTCTGTCGCGCGTGCGCGACGATGGGGCGGCTGGTGATGCTATGGGGGCTGGCGCCCCAGACGCGTCGATTATGCCGCCGCCTCCGCCTCCGGTGCCTGCCTCGGCACGTCCCCGGCGGTTCGGCCGCGTCGTGGCCGCTGATCTGGCGCCGCCCTCGCCTCCGCTGGTGGAGCGTGAGGTGCCCCCCTGCGCGCCCGGTGAGATGCCGGCCGTGGGGCGTGCGCTCTCGGCGGCGGAGATTGAGGGTGTCGTGGAGAGCCGCGGCGCCGGCGCGCTGCTGCTTCGACTGCTCCGCCTGCTCGCTCGCTGTCGCCGGCCGTCGCCGATGGTGGCGGTTGTGCTGCGGGCGCGGACGGCGGAGCGGCGAAGAATAAGAAATAGAAGAGGTGGAAGAAGATGAAACCGTCTGCGCCGGCCGTGACGGGGCCGTCTGAGTGGTCGCAGCCGGAGACGGCAGCTGTGGCGGGGTGGCGGAAAGATCCCGCCCGGGGCGTGCCACCTGGTCGTGGCCACGCGGATAAGTGGTCTGAGGTGGTGGGCCGCCGGGAGCGCCGGAGAAACGCCGCGGCTGCTCCT
>NW_015374172.1:79673-85678 GCF_001272555.1 Dufourea novaeangliae | reverse complement strand
ACGAGTCGGTGACCGCGGAGGCCGTGGCGGCGGCGGTCGCCCGTGTCGGCGGCTGCGCGGCTGCCGAGGTCCGTTCCGGCGAGATCCGCTGAAACGCGTCCGGGCTTGGCACCGCGCGGGTGCGCTGCCCCCTCGCGGCCGCGGGGCGGCTAACGACGGCCGGCCGCATCCTGGTCGGCTGGTCGTCGGGCAGGGTGGAGGCGCTCCCGGCTCGGCCCCTCAGGTGCTACCGCTGCCTGGAAGAAGGGCACGCCCGGCAAAAGTGTCCGCGTGATGCGGACCGTGGCGGACGTTGCTATGGCTGCGGCGGCGCGGGGCATATGGTCTGGGGCTGCGCGGCGGCCCCCAAATGCCCAGTCTGTGCCGACCTGGGTCGGCCGGCGGATCACAGGCTGGGCAGCAATGGCTGCGCGCCGCCGCCGTCCCGGCGGGGCCAAGGGGGGCGTGGCGCGGCGGCGGCGACGGCGCCGACGCGGCGGGGGGTGAGCCGGCCGACTAGCACGGCTGGCGACCCGTCTCCGACGCCGTAGGCTTCGGCGGCGGAGGAGGGCGGATCCATCCGCGGGGAGGCCATGGTTACGGACTAACCGTCCCCCCTATGGTCCGGATCCTCCAGGCCAACCTCAACCACTCGGCACGGGCACAGGACATGTTTGTCCATAGCCTGGCCGAGTGGGGGGTTGGCCTGGCTGTCGCTGCGGAACCGTACCGCTTCCCTGACCGCCCAGATTGGGTGGGGGACGCGCTGGGCACCGTGGCGGTGGTCGGCGACGGGGCCGCGCCCCTGAGCGTTTTGACGCGCGGGTGCGGCTTCGTCGCGGCGCTGTATGGGCGCCTCGCGGTGGTCGCTGTGTATGCCCCCCCGAGCATGCCCCTCGCGGCATTTGAGATGCTGTTGGACGGGATCGGGGATCTTGTGTCCCGTGATCCGACTCGTCCAACATTGGTCCTGGGGGACTTCAATGCGACGTCTACCCTCTGGGGGTGCCCCAGGACCGACGCGAGAAGCGATGCCGTGGAGGAATGGGCGGCGAGCGCGGACCTTCGGCTGCTCAACCGAGGGTCTGCGAGCACGTGCGTGCGATGGCAGGGAGAGTCAATCGTTGACCTCTCATGGGCTACGCCCGCCGCCGCGCGTCTCGTGTCAGGGTGGAGGGTGGCGGAGGAGGTGGTGACACTTAGTGACCACCTCCATATTATTTTTTATGTTTCCGCCGCCCCTCGAAACCACTCCGCTCCCCGCCCGGACGCTGGCCGGCCCCCGCGTAGATGGGCGCTCAAGCGCCTGGAGCAGGACGCTCTGATGGCAGCAGCCCTCGCCCTGTCCTGGCCGGAGGCCCCGGCCGGACTGGTCGCGGATGTCGACAGGGAGGCTGAATGGTTCTGGGAGGCAATGGCTGTTGCGTGTGACGCAGCCATGCCCCGGGTCAGGAAGCCCCCTAGGCGGGCCTCGCATTGGTGGAGCGACGAGATCGCTGCGCTGCGTGACGTGTCTCACGCGGCGCGGCGCCGCTTCACCAGGGCCCGCCGGGGACGGAACCGTGACTTGGCGAGGGAGCACGAGCTCTACGGGGTCTACCGGCGGGTGACGGTGGACCTCCAGAGCGCCAATGGGGAGGCCAAATCCCGTTCCTGGGGTGAGCTCCTCAAGACGATGGACCGTGACCCGTGGGGGCGCCCGTATCACATCGTCCTGGGACGTATGCGGCCGGCGGGGCCCCCGGTCACGGAGTCTCTCGACCCCCTTGCTCTCGTGCGTGTCGTTGAGACCCTCTTTCCGGACGATCCGGATGAGGGCTCGCGGCCGCTCGAGACGGCGGACCCGACCAACTGGTCCGCCGAGCTGGGGGTCACGCAAGAGGAGCTCGCGGCGGCCGTCATGCACCTCGGGGCTAATAAGGCTCCGGGGCCTGACGGCATCCCCGGGTGGGCGCTGGGTTTGGCCTCACGCGTCCTCGGGCCCCGACTCGTGCGACAGCTGCATGATGTCGGGGCGGATCCTGCTGCCCTGGAAGCGGGGGCCGGATGGTCCTCGTCCCGAAGAAAGGGAAGCCCGCGGACTCTCCTTCCGCGTACCGGCCGATATGCCTCCTCGACGAGGCGGGCAAGCTCTTCGAGCGCGTGCTCGCTGTCGCCCGTCGAGGGTCATGTCCGACGGTGGTCCCGGTTTGGCGGACTGCCAATACGGTTTCCGTGGGGGGCGGTCTACGCTAGACGCGATAGACCACGTGCGTTCCCTCGCGGAACGGGCAGTTTCCCGCGGTGGTGTGGCGTTGGCGATCTGTTTAGATATCGCCAACGCCTTTAACACCATCCGCTGGGACACGATCCAGGAGGCGCTCCGAGAACACGGGGTGCCTCCGTATCACCGGGTTGTGCTGCTGGACTACCAGTCGGTCAGGGTGATCGAGTACCCCGGCCGGGGTGGCGCAATCGTGCGGCGGAGAGTCAACCGAGGCATGCCCCACGGGTCTGTTCTTGGACCCCTACTGTGGAACGTGGGGTACGACTCGGTGTTGCGCGGGCTCCTCCCGCCCGGGGTGCGTGTCGTCTGCTACGCGGACGACACGCTGATCATCGCGGTCGGGAGAGAGTGGACGAGGACCATCCGCATTGCGGAGGTGGCAGATCTCGCCGCCAAAGACGGAGGTAGTCATGTTTCATGGACTGCCTGTGTCGCGGTGGGTCCCCCAGGCCTGGGTCCGAGTAGGAGACGCCTGTCTCCGGGTCGAGGGACGCACGAAGTACCTCAGCCTCGACCTGGACAGCCGCTGGCGCTTCGAGGGACACTTCGACCGTCTGGTCCCCCGGATTGAGGGCGTGGCGACCCTGTTGGGTCGTCTGATGCCCAACCTCGGCGGGCCGGAGGAGAGGGTCCGCCGCCTCTACATGGGGGTGGTGCGAGCGATGGCCCTAAACGGGTCACCCGTGTGGGCCCGCGACCTGATGGCCCGCCGGCGGGGCCGGCAGCTACTGCGGCGCATTCAGCGCCGCATGGACATCAGGATCGCGAGGGGGTACCGCACCATCTCCCACGAGGCGGCGGCTGTCCTGGCCGGGGTCGTGCCCCTTGATTTCCAGGCGCGGGCTGACGCCGATCTCTATCGGTGTCTGCAGGGCCTCCGCCGGAACGGGGTCGACCCGCTGTACGACGCGGTCGAGGTGATGAAGCGCCAGTGCCGGCGGCTCGCTCGCGAAAAGTGGCGGCGCCAGCTGTATGGCAGCGGCGCCGCCCAGCAGCGAGCCGTGGGCGCGGTCCTGCCCGTCCTCGATGGATGGCTGGACCGTCGGCACGGCAAGCTATCCTGCCGGCTCACGCAGGTGCTCACCGGGCACGGATGCTTCGGGGGTACCTGCAGAGGGCTGGAGCCGAGGCGACGCGAGAGTGCCACCAGTGCAGCGCGGAGGTTGACTCCGGGCAGCACCTGTTGGAGGAGTGCCCGGCCTTCGCCAGGGAAAGGCGGGCACTCCGTTTAGAGATAGGGGGAGACCTCTCGCTCCCGGCCGGGTTGCGGCCATGGTGGGGAGCGAGAGGTCGTGAAAGGCGGTGTCCTCCTTCTGCGAGACCGTCGTCTCGCGGAAGGAGGACGACGAGCGGGACCGTGAGGCGCGCGATCCCGCTCGCCGTGAAAGTAGGAGAGCGAGGCGGAGCCGTGGACGGGGTCGGGGGACCCGCACGGCCGCCTCTGCCGACGTCGACGGGGGGCTGGTTCCTCCGTAGGCGTCCCGCCACGCTCTCCTCGCAGGCTGGGCCTGTGGGGATGGGGCGGGCGCGTGCGCGGACATGGGGAGCTGGGGCTTAGGCCTTGATAGCTCCTCGCTCCGTTCACGCGCCCGGGCAGGCTGGACCTGTCGGGGGTTAGGCGGCCGTGTGTGTGCGGAGACGTGGGGAGCGGGGGCTTATGCCTTGGTAGCTCCCCGCTCCGCATACACGTTCGCCTGTCGGGGCCGCTGATGCAGTTGGGGGGGGGGACCCAACTGCATCCAAAGCGGCCCGGGGTGGGGCCGGTGTCAGGGTGCAGTCCTCTGGCACCGGTGAAGTGGAGAAGGGGGGGTGACCTGGGTATAGGTTACCCTGCGGGGGCGTTCAGTCGCCCCCACGGAACGGGCTCCTCGAGGTGAATCCTCGAGGTGCACAGGTGCGGTGGTGGCGGTGTGTTCGTTAGAGATCCCGCCACCACCGGTTCCGCCCGAGAAGGCTGTCGTAGGGGTTTTAGTGGGTGCGAGTCCCATACTACCTCGGAGTCCTACCCCAGGACTTCGAGGTGTGCATAAGGCATTTCCCCTACGTTAAAAAAAAATGGATCCAGCCTCGTAAGAGGGAGTATGGTGGGATACGGTCTGGATTTGATCTGAAACTTGGGCATGAGATTGCCAAGGTTCCAGGATCAAGAAGAACTGTCGTGAAGGGATCGCGTGTAGAAGAATATAGATGGGGAACCCTGTCGTCTTCAGGCATGAAATTATCTCTCAGTTCCCTCCGTACCTCGGGAAAGGGTTGGCTATCGGAAGGCACCTTTCCTTGGAGGTAAGGGTATCATATCATTGGATTCATGGAGGACGCGGAATGGGAGGGTACCGAGAAATGAGCATGAGATTTGACCTAAGTTCGGTACCCGTAGACCGCCGTAGACGGGAGGTTGGGGGTGATTTACCGAAGCGACGCGACACAACATTGAACACACCGCCCAAGATTACCTCCCGTGGTCTTTAGGTTAAGCTGATACATCGTTGTTGGATATTGTTGCTGGCATTGACGGGAGAGCACCGATACGCACCTGTAATAGCAACAGAACAGTGTCCGGCTTCGATAGTTTATTTGGATGTTTCAGTTCAAAGGATAAGGACGCGTGGTCAAGCACTGAAATGGGAGATTCGACGGATGGATTCTCTCAGGAAGGGGGACAATTCATTAGATAACAGGATCGTTCATCCGGGCCCTAGGGGAGGGGCGGGGGCCGGATTCAGGTGTATAAATCTTCGGAGGCCTGGTCGTGCCAATTGAGTAGATATTACGCGATGGGGCCCAGATGCGATACCGAACAGCGGAGCGTATATTGGTAACGTTAGTCTCGGAAGGATGAGGAGCATCACTTTGCGAGATTTCGGTCCAACGAGCTCCGTTACCATCATATTTCGGAAGGCAGTTCATTACGGACGAGGCACCGTACGTATCAGTAAGGCACTACTAAAACAGGCCTCGCCTTAACGGGCTCGTGCCGGTAAAAGCAATGATCCTGGAACACATATGTCGACGGGTCATGGGGCGCCTGGCAGACGCTGCAACGATCCGTGGTACGCCGGAGAGAAAGGGCATCAACCATTAGGGAAGGGTGCGATACTCAACTCAGAACGCGGATGGTGGTCCCTGATGTAGCTGATATTTACTCTTCGGAGAAATTTCGTTAAAGCCCGGTGGGCTATCATTCCGCGTCGCGTTCCTTGTCAATACTAGGGGGGAAGGGTGCATACGCTATCTACTCAACTTCGTTTTCACCACTATAAATTCATTATCCAGCTTTAATTAGACTAAATTCAAACTGGCGATGGATTCATTTATGGTCCATTGCGGCTCCCAGGGGAGGTGATCGACGAACCCGACCACGTCTCTCCTTGAGGTCGGCTAGAACGGCCTCCCCATGTATTACTACTGGAGCCCTAGGATTCCCTCCTTCACCTTGGTTGGGGGATGGTCATTTGACAATTCCGCGAGGAGGATATCGAGGACCGGGCAGTGCCGCCGCTCCCGGTCAACAAGTCATGTATGAAGCTGCCACCGGCGGATGTCGTGGCGGAGGAAATGCGGTGCGCCCCTACGCCGGATCTGGGTGCGGTCATAAATGACCGCAACCAGGTCATTGAAAAGGTGGCGCGCTGCAGCGCCAACTTAAAGGGGACCAACGTCCGGGCGCTCCGCGAGGCCGCTCTGCAGATCCGCTATGCGGCTGCGGAGCAGGCCAAGCGGACGGTGCTCTCCGAGCGGGAGCTCGTGCTGGAGAGCGAGG
>NW_015374172.1:75332-79173 GCF_001272555.1 Dufourea novaeangliae | reverse complement strand
CCCGCCTCTGGCGGGGCGGCCGGCGCGGCCGGAGGGTCGGGGAGGAGAAAGAGGGGGTGGCGCGGGGGCAAGAAGGCCGGAAAGGCCGGAAGTCCGGGAGGGGGTACCGTTGGAGCTGCGGGGCAGCGGCCGGCGGCCCCTCCCTTCTCCTCATCTGCCCCCCGCGCGGTGCAGCGGCAGCGGTGGCAAGAGCCCGCGAGCGCTCTGCGGCCCGTAGACGCCCCGGCCACCTGGTCGGAGGTCGTCGGCCGCAAGGTGCGCCGCAGGCGGGCCAAGGCCGCTGCGCCTCCGCCTCCGGCTCCTCCAGCGGCGCCGGCGCGAGAGAGGCCGTCTGGGCGTCCGCCGCGTGCCCCTAAGAGGGCCGCGGTGGCGCTCACGGTCGCCCCGGGCAGGGCGACCTCGTATGCGGAGGTCCTGTAGAAGGCGAAGTCCGGCGTCCGTCTGGCGGACGTCGGTAACGCGGACCTCCGCTACCGCAAGGGCCATACCGGGGCCTCGATACTGGAGGTCCCGTGGCCGGAGAGTGCTGCCCGGGCAGACGCCCTTGCGCGACTCCTGGAGGACGTATTCAGCGGGACCGACGTGCGCGTCAGCAGGCCCGTCAAGACCGCCGAGGTGCGGTTGACGGGCCTCGACGAGTCGGTCACCGCGGAGGCCGTGTCGGAGGCGGTAGCCGTGGTCGGTGGTTGCAACGCCGCCGAGGTTCGGGTCGGCGTCGTTAGACGTAATCGATCCGGCCTCGGCGGGGTGTGGGTGAGGGCCCTCCTGGCCGCGGCAAGGAGGCCGACTATCGCCGGACGAGTTCTGGTCGGCTGGTCGTCGGCCCGGGTGGAGGTGTTGGCGGCCCGGCCACTGCGGTGCTTCCGCTGTCTGGAGGAGGGGCACGTCCGCCGAAAGTGTCCGGGCAACGCGGACAGGGGCGGACGGTGCTACTCCTGCGGAGGCACCGGTCATGTCGCCCGGGATTGCGCCGAGGCCCCCAGGTGCACGGTCTGCGCCGATCTAGGTCGGCCGGCCGAGCATCGTCTGGGCGGCAAGGGCTGCGCGCCTTCACCGTCGCGGCGGCGGAAGCGGCGCGGGGCTGCGGCGGCGTCGAGCGCGGCTGCGGCTTCGCAGCCGCAGGGAGACCGACCGGTGCAAGCGCCGGTCGATGAGGAGGGAGGATCCGGCCGGGAGGAGGCCATGGACACGGCCAAGTGTTCATGCCCCCGACTCGGGTCCTCCAGGCCAACCTCACCCACTCGGCCCGGGCGCAGGACTTGTTCCTGCATAGCCTGGCCGAGCTTGGTGTAGGGTTGGCGGTCGCCGCCGAGCCGTACCACGTCCCGGACCGCCCGGACTGGGCGGGGGATGCGCTCGGCTCCGTGGCGGTGGTGAGCTACGGAGACGTGCCCCTCAGCGCCGTTGCGCGGGGGCGCGGCATCGTCGCTGCCCGCTACGGGCGCCTGGCGGTGGTTGGAGCTTACGCTCCGCCGAGCATGCCTCTCGCGTCGTTCGAGACGCTGCAGGACCGGATACGGGACGTCGTATCCCGTGGTCCAGCGCGTCCGACGTTGGTCCTGGGTGAGTTCAACGCGAAGTCCAGCATGTGGGGAAGCCCCGGGACCGACTCGCGGTGGGATGTCGTGCGGGAGTGGGCGGCAGGACTGGACCTCCGGTTGCTCAACCGGGGGTCCGCGAGCACGTGCCAGCGGTGGGAGGGCGAGTCCATTGTGGTCTTGTCATGGGCAACGCCCGCCGCCGCGCGTCTCGTGACGGGGTCGAGGGTGGCGGAGGAGGTGGAATCGCTGAGCGACCACCTCCACATCCTGATGGATGTATCCGCCGCCCAGCACCGCCCCCTGCCGCCGGCCGACCGCCGCGTAGGTGAGCGCTCGGGCGACTGGAGGAGGACGCCCTGATGGCCGCCTCCCTCGCCGCGTCCTGGCCGGATATTACGGCCGGGCCGGTCGCGGATGTCGATCGGGAGGCCGAATGGCACCGGGGCGCGATGACGGCGGCGTGTGACACTGCCATGCCCCGGGACAGGAGGGCCCCGAGGCGGGCCTCATACTGGTGGAGCCACGCCATCGCCGAGCTTCGTTGCACGTGCAACGCGGCGCGGCGTCGCTTCGCCCGGGCCCGCCGTAGACGGCACCGCGACCCGGCGGTGGAAGCCCTGCTGTACGAGGGCTACCGCCGGGCGAGGGTTGACTTGCAGGCGGCCATCGGGAGGGCCAAGTCGGGAGCTTGGGACGAGCTCCCCGGGACTCTCGATGGTGACCCATGGGGGCGCCCTTACCGCATCGTCTTAGGACGATTGCGGCCGGCTACCCCCCCCGGTCACCGAGAGTCTGGGCACCCCGTGCTCGAGCAGGTGGTCGGCACCCTTTTTCCGGACGATCCGGGGGAGGGTCGCCGACCGCTCGAGCTGACGGACCCCGTGGAGTGGTCCGCCGAATGGGGGGGCAGCGAGGGGGAGCTCGCCGTGGCCGTCGCGCGCCTCGGAGGCCGTAAGGCTCCGGGGCCGGACGGCATTCCCGGTAGGGCTCTGCGCCTGGCCCTGCGCGTCCTCGGGCCCCGGCTCGGGCGGCTGCTGGACGGCTGCCTGATGTCGGGGCGGGTCCCGCTCCTGTGGAAGCGGGCGAGGCTGACCCTGGTCCCGAAAAAGGGAAAGCCCGCGGGTGACCCTTCGGCTTATCGGCCGATATGCCTCCTCGACGAGGCGGGCAAGCTGTTCGAGCGTGTGCTCGCTGCCCGTCTCTCGAGGTGGCTGTCCGTCGGTGGTTCCGGGCTGGCAGACTGCCAGTACGGTTTCCGCGAGGGCCGGTCGACGCTAGACGCCGTCGACCATGTCCGTGCCCTCGCGGATCTGGCGGTCTCCCGGGGGGTGGGGGTGGCATTGGCTGTGTCATTGGACATAGCCAACGCGTTCAACACCCTCCGCTGGGACGCGGTGCGCGGGGCGCTCCGGGACCACGGAGTGCCCCCGTATCTGCGGGCCGTCCTACGGGACTACCTGACGGACCGGTCGATAGAGTACCCCTGTCGAGGGGGTGCTCTCGTGAGCCGGAGGGTCTGCCGAGGAGTTCCCCAGGGGTCCGTGTTGGGCCCACTGTTGTGGAACCTGGGGTTCGACTCGGCGCTGCGCGGGCCCCTCCCCCCCGGTGTGCGTGTCGTGTGCTACGCCGACGACACGCTCGTCATCGGGCTGGGGAGGGACGTGACCAGGGTCAGCCGTCTGGTGGAGGTGGCGGTGGCCACGGTGGCCCGAGGGATCCAGGAGTTGGGGCTGCGTATATCGCCGCCAAAGACGGAGGTGGTCATATTTCACGGACTGCCTCTGTCGCGTCGAGCGCCCGAGCCCTAGATTCGGGTGGGCAATGAGGCCGTCCGGGTCGGGGAGAGGATGAAGTACCTCGGCCTTGACCTGGACGGCCGGTGGAGGTGGGAGGGCCACTTCGGCCGTCTCGTTCCCCGGGTCCTACTAGTACCCTACTGGGTCGTCTTTTGCCCAACCTCGGGGGTCCGGGGGAGGGAGTCCGCCGCCTGTACACGGGTGTGGTGCGGGCGATGGCGCTCTACGGGTCTCCCGTATGGGCGCCCAACCTGGCGACCTGCCGGCGCGGCCGGCAATTGCTGCGCAGCATTCAGCGCCGCATTGCCGTCAGGATCGCCCGCGGATACCGCAACCTGTCTCACGAGGCGACGGTCGTCCTGGCGCGGGTCGTGCCGTTCGAACTCCAGGCGGTGGTCGACGCCGAGGTCTATCGGCGTCGGCAGGCGCACCGCCCGGAGGGCATCGACCCGCCGCCCGAGGCGGTCGGGGAGTGGAGGCGGGCCATGAGTCGGCTCGCCAGGG
>NW_015374172.1:74326-75319 GCF_001272555.1 Dufourea novaeangliae | reverse complement strand
CCTGCCTGTGTTTGATGCATGGATGGACCGCCGCCACGGCCGGTTGACGTACCGCCTGACGCAGGTGCTCTCCGGATATGGCTGTTTCGGGGAGTACCTGTTGAAGGTCGGGGCGGAGGAGACGCCCGGCTGCCACCAGTGTGGCGTGGAGCTCGACTCCGCGCAGCACGCACTGGAGGAGTGTCCGGCCTTCTCCGAGGAGAGGCTGGCGCTCCGATTGGCGGTCGGGTGGGACCTCTCGCTCCCTGCCGTGGTCGCTGCCATGGTGGGGAGCGAGGGGTCGTGGAAGGAGGACGACGAGCGGGGTCGGGAGGTGACCGACCCCGCTCGCATCGTGAGGAGGAGGGCGAGGCGCGCCGGGGGTCGGCGTCTGGCCGCCGCCCCGGCCGCGGGGGGACCTGGTGTCCCCTGAGCCCTCCCTCCTCTCGGCCGGTCGCTGGGCGACCGGCGCCAAGCGGCGACCCCGCACGATTGGCGACGACGGGCCCTCGGGCTCGCCTGCCGATTGCGGGGTCGCCGGGCATGTGGGGGTGTGCTAGCACCCCTACCTGGAAGTGTCCGCGTTGTTGCCGCCGCCGGGGGGGGGGGCGTTAATTCCTCCCGGCGGTGTGCTTTCTTATTCCCTGTGTGGCGGGGAACAGAATACGCCCACGGTAATCCCTGCCTGTCGTAAGAGGTGACTAAAAGGGACCGTTGGGATCGCGGGACTGAGGCACCCGCGGTCCGGGGGCGGGGGGGAGCTCGTCGCTTCCCCCCACCACAGAGAGGGCGCTCCTCCGCCAACTGGCGGAGCCGGCGCTGGGGAGGTACCGGTTGTGTTCGCAAGAGATCCCGGTGCTTCCCCGCATAGCACAGAGCCCGGCCACCGTGAGGGTTTAGTAGGTATTCCCCCTGGGCTTCGCCCTATTGGGGGTGAGTCCCACACTACCCCCGCCCACTCCTCCCACATTGGGGGATGGCGGGGGTGTGCGTATATGCATTCCCTCACGTAAA
>NW_015374172.1:48742-74229 GCF_001272555.1 Dufourea novaeangliae | reverse complement strand
GGGGGGGGGGGGGGGGGGGTTCCTGAATTATTCGGCACATAGGCAGGTAATTGTTAAGGAGTTGAAACTGGCGATGTAGCTCTCTCTCGATGATGACTGTACAAGCACGATGATTCCCACCCTTGTACAGACTCGGTCTGTGGGTGAAGCAAAGAGTGAGCTGATACCCACTTTAGGAGACGAAGGGTCGGTTGGCCCGACGTCCATACTCCTTTCGTTACTATATTAGGTAGGGATGGGACGATCCTCGTGACTCTCCGCCCCCCGCGTGAGTACTTCCTCGCCACCATGTGGCGCGGGCCTAATAAAGTTGGGCGGGTTGGAAAGCCGGGGGAAACAGCATCCCCGGGTAACGCCCACCGCAGTCCTACTGCAGGGCTGTGAGATAGCTACAGGCGCTTGAGCTGCTGCTGCGGCTTTGGGGGGGGGGGGCTAATCGCACTTCCCCTCCCCCGGGAGAACGATCATAATCTAATCTGATCTAATCTAATCTAATCTAGGTCTGGGTTCGCTGTGACCTTTGGTGCCTGCTGGTTGGAATCTGGCATATGATTTTTTAGTCATGTGTCTTTTCTGGCCGGTGGACCCTTGGGTAGGGACGGTCCCCTTTTTCATGGGACCGGCGAAGGCCGGTGAGGGTTTTCTTCCTGGTGGTTACCTGGAAGTCTAAAACCGAAGGGTGATCCGACGGCAACATGCTATGCGATACTCACCTGGGCTTCTGCTCAGGCGCGTCATTAGCGGCTGTCCTCGGTGATCCTGGAGGGCCCGATTCGGTCATGTCCTCTTGCGTCACCTCCTCGTGGTGCCCCTGGGAGTCCTCTGCGTTCAAACCTGAAAAAAAGAGAAATCTTTTATTAGTATGACTAAAACAATAAAAACATTAAGAACAATGACAGACATATACGATAGAAACAGAATATCCGTATACGTTGATGACAGGAGATCCATAGACAGGTTAAGAAAAACAATAGAATTTATATACAGAGACACGAACACAAACTTTAAAATATTTACTAGAAAAAATAACGGTCACAGTAGTTAGAAGTGTTATATCCTGTATTTCATAACCTCTCTTCATTGCACATTTTTGCTATATTACTTAATTCATTCCACATTTCATTTCTTTGAAACCATAACGAGAAATGTCGACTAAGCCGTTAATCGCGAGTGGGTCAGTATGCCGAGGCTCATATTCGGTAGCCGTTCCAGACGGTGCTTCGTCGGCAAGCTGAGCGACAACGGTCACTCAGCTGTTCAGATCGGGTTTCGCGACGATATCTCTTCCGTGTGCGACGCGACTTTGTGATTACGCGCGGCCAAACAGGCGAGTTCGATAAGACACCGGAACGCGAAGTGTGACGTCCGAGACGGTGACCACGTATCCCGCAGTGCCCGACCCCTGCATTACGGCTCCGAGCGCCAGCAGGTCTTCCGCCCTTACAAGGACCCGTAATCCCGATCAAACCGACTGCAACCGAACGAGCGTATCATTCATCTTCATCACCATTGGTATGTCAAGACTTATTTGTATCTTTCATTTTTATTTAGATTGTTAGAATATATCTTATTATTGTTGTAAACGAGAGTGATTTCCTATTCCTCCCGTTCCAAATCCAAACCGCGTACTTCACCGATAAGTTTAGACAGGGCGTGCTTTAGCACCTTAAAAGAGCCATGTCCCGATATTATAAATAAAGTAACGACCGCAACGCGGGACGTAACAGGAGCAACAAGAAAGCAGAGCTTAAGATCGTGTGGCGGCTGTAGAACTGCCACCACGTCCTTGTTTCTGTGCGTTTAGTTTTTAGCGTTTCTCACGGTCTCGTGCGAGCCTGGTTATTGTCATGAACATTTGCTAGCCAGGTTCGGGCGAGACCCGGGGTCTTACAGCTACGGGCACTTTTATCAATGGTCTTTGGGTTTTCCTAAAGGTTCTTCTTTGTTAAGCTTTTCGCTGTTTCAATTTTTAACTTCCCGTTTAGGGCGCCGTGAAGGTCGAGTGCCCGTGCACATTTGGCGACCAGCTTGTGCGGTCCTTGTTGTACCCTGATTTCTCCTTTTTTACCATCTCTGCACTTTCTCCGGGTTTCCCGGCATTTTCGGTTTCCTCCCCTACGTCGTCTGTCTTTCTCTTCACTCTGTCTATCCTTTTTCTTTTCGTCCTTTTTAAGTGAGCGCGTAAGGACGAGCGAGGTCAGTCTGGCTGTACCGAGGTTCTGAACAGAACTTTGTCGTGAGAGCAAGGAACTTGTATACAAATAAACTGAGTATCACTGAAACGTGCTGATTACTGCTCTACTCCCTGTAATCCCAGAGTCGCTATAAGAGGTAACAGCATGGAGGCAAATAGATTCAAACAAATCATTAACAAGAAGGTGGAAGGCTGCAAGGCCAACACCAACCATAGAAGAGACCCTAAAAAAGTCTTACACATAAAGGACCTGGACAAAAATACCACCGTGGACGATGTGGAAAAGGCCATCAGGGACAGTGTGCCTAGGGGAGCGAATGAGCCTATCGAAATCAAGGCTTTGAGACCGGCCTATGGGGAGAGACAAAATGTTACTGTCATAACAACTGACAGACTGGCGATGAAAATGGAAAAAATCGGAAAAATCAGGATTAGGTGGAGCGAGTGCAGAATAGAGATCAGGGAAGAAGTCATCAGATGCTATAAGTGCTGGGGCTTTAGCCACTTGGCAAAAGACTGCGGTGGCAAAGACCTCAGCAAGGCGTGTAGAAAATGTACCAAAGATGGACACAACGCCGACCAGTGTACTGATTTAGCACGATGTGCACTATGCGATACCGACGGTCATACAACTGGTAGCACGAGGTGCATTAAATATAGAGCTGCCTCTAGGGAGGCTAAGAAAGCAAGAAAGAGCGGAAATAATGAGAATACTGATAGAATAACTAACATAAATAAAGGTTAATGGACGATAATAAAAGTGATAGTAAAGTCAGCAATAGTAAATATAGAAAGATCCTACAAATCAATTTAAATAGATGCCGCCTAGCTCAAGATCTCATGTATAGAACTACTGACGAAGAGGATATTGATATTGTATTAATTAGCGAACCCTACGTCACACCGGATAACTGGCATATAGATTCTACAGGTAGGACCGCAACCTGGATCACCAGTAAAGGCAGTAACAACACTAAGACTATTAAAGTTCCTAATAAAGGTAACGGATATGTGGCAACTGAGATAGACAGTGTTGTCTATCTCAGTTGTTACAAATCCCCAAACATCAGTCTCGAAAGATTCACAGAAACATTAGAGGAAATAAAGAAAACCATTAGAAACAATAACGATAAGCGAATAGTAATGGCTGGTGATTTTAACTCCAAATCCACTGACTGGGGATCCTACAGGACTGATAGAAGAGGCACTAGGATACTAGACTTATGTGCCACACATGGAATTGTTACAGTGAAGAGCTCGGGGATCAGTCACTCCTTTAAAAGAAATGGCGCAATCTCTTTAATTGATATTATAACAATGGATTATAGAACCTTTCAGACACTACAAAGTAGCACGATACTTGACCATTACACTGGATCTGACCACAAATACCTGCTAGATATATTTAACAGCGAAAAGAACAACAACAGTAACAAAGATAAAAATAACAACATAAATAATAATAACAAAATGAACAAAATAAACTATGAAACATTTCTACAGATATACGGTGATAGAACTACGGGTATCGGCAACTCAGAATAGACTAAGGAGGACATCGATTCATACATCAACATAATTGAGGAAGCCGTTAAGGAGTCGCGTACTCCACTTCCGGCCATAGTTAACAGCAAACCCAAAGCGCACTGGTGGAAGCCCGAGCTGCTACAACTTAGAAGAAACAGTCACCTGGCTAGAAGAAAGCTTCAAAGAGCGTGTAAAAAGAAGAAGGATGAAGCGATAATAGAAAATCTCAGAAAGGAATATAAGGAAAAAAAGAAAACCCTTAATAAAGAAATTAAGATCGCAAAAATTTTCTCATGACCCTAAAAGCCAGAACTCCCCCAGTTAGGGCTAACAAAGAAGATATGGATTAGATCATTAACGGATTATTCATCACTGACCCGCAAACCACTAGATTTAGTAGGGATAGCTGTAAACTGGAAAAAAGGGGCATAGACTTAATTTTAGGTATAAGGAATAGCGACAAAAGAAAAAACACTGACTCTGTAGTTACTGCCGAAGAAATACAAAAGATACTTAGTAATATGAACGCGGAGAAAGCTCCTGGGATGGATGGTATACCAGTTAAGATAATTAAAACACTAGCTGAATTAAGACCGTATAGGCTTACTAATATGTACAACGCATGTTTTAAACTGGGATATTATCCTGACAGATGGTAAACTGACAAGCTAGCTTTAATTCCTAAGAAGGCGGGTGCGACAGGGTCACCGTCAGAATGGAGACCGCTCTGCATGATTTCCAATCTGGCGAAGGTCCTGGAGCGCACCATTAAAAATAGAATATTGAAACAAACTGACTTCGAGAGCAGCCAGTACGGTCTCTGTAAAGGTAAATCGACGGCACACGCACTTACGTGCGTAATGCGACACTGGAAGGATGCCAAAGCCAAGAACTTACACTGCGTACTGGTTGCTCTTGATGCCAAGAACGCTTTTAACTCTATTCAAATCGATAGTATAATAGATACTGTAAATAAAGAAAGTGTAGTCCTAAGTTAACAGAAATATTAAAGAACTATATTATTGATAGGGAAATCACTTATCAGGCTGAAGGAGTTTGGTATATTAAGAAGGTTTATGCCGGTGTACCACAGGGTTCCATACTGGGCCCCATATTATGGAACCTTGTGTACGACTCGCTCCTCAGAATAAGACTCCCGCAAGGGGCAGTTATAGTCGGATATGCCGACGACGTGGCCCTCATAATACAGGGTAGAGATACCACAGATATTGTAAATAAAATAGGTAAAGCCATGAAACTAATAGAAAAATGGTTTGAAATGGAGGCCATGAAGTTGGCCAGGGACAAAACGGAGGTTTTACTCCTCACGGGTAGAAATCTTGTTAACAAAATTGAAATTAAGATAAGCGAAGCAAGCATCCAGAATTCCAAAACAGTTAAATACCTGGGGGTCTCTATCGAAGATAACCAGGCATTCAAGGCACATGTTTACAAATCCTGTGAGAAAGCCATTAGAACGGCTGGTGCGCTAACCAGACTATTGACAAACACCAATGGTCCCTCGCAACACACTAGGTGCCTATACTATAGGGTGATTGAATTCATTATTATGTATGGGGCACCTGTGTGGTACAGGGCCATGGACATCGCCTGGAACAGGCAAAAAGTACACAGAGTGCAAAAAATTATGCTGGTTAGAATAACCAGAGCCTACCGCACCGCATCCCAAGATGCTCTACGTGTCATGGCGGGTCTGCCACCGTGGATACTCAGTCTCAACTAAGTATAGTTTTATGTATTGACTTTTTAATCCCTGTGTTCCCTGTTTTATTTTAAGTCTTTTTAGACAGTTTTACCTCCAAATGTTCCTATGTCCGTCATTACGTTACAACCCCTATTCTACTCATTCATGTTTCTAGCAGTCGTCCTCCCATTCCCCTACTTGTCCCGTTATTTTGGTTGCGTCTCTACTACAGTCCCTCATCAGTTCCCCATTTTCTTTTTCTACGCTCCGCCACTTATCTATCCCGAATTCCCGCCTCTCTAACTAACTCTCCCGCCTCCTTTTTACGTCACTGGAGAACGATACCTTCGGTATAACGATACCTCCCGACTACGGTCGGCGAGTTTTTACTACCAACGCACAAACAAATCTTCTTAGAGGGACAAGCGGCTTCTAGCCGCACGAGATTGAGCAATAACAGGTCTGTGATGCCCTTAGATATTCTGGGCCGCACGCGCGCTACACTGAAGGAATCTCAGCTGAACCTCCTTCGTGCTATCGGGATTGGGGCTTGCAATTATTCCCCATGAACGAGTAATTCCCAGTAAGTGCGAGTCATAAGCTCGCGTTGATTACGTCCCTGCCCTTTGTACACACCGCCCGTCGCTAGTACCGATTGAATGATTTAGTGAGGTCTTCGGATTGGTGCGCGGAAATGTCTCGGCATTGCCGATGTTGCCGGGAAGATGACCAAACTTGATCATTTAGAGGAAGTAAAAGTCGTAACAAGGTTTCCGTAGGTGAACCTGCGGAAGGATCATTAACAAGTAACAAGAAAATAAAACAACTGTGAAAGATATATAAGAGAGAAAATATGATTATGAAATGGAGAAAAAAGATAACAAATTGAAAGCAACAAACAATCACTCTGACGTTGAGGCGAAAATGATATTTCGTGTAAACTCACGACAAATTGTGTAACGTACGATATAATACGAATGGTATAAATGTATGTGCTTGCGAGAGGTGAAACTTGTTGTTATTCGTCGTTTAATTTGATCTCTGGGGGAAAGACTGTGCCCAGTGCCTGACCACACAGGTCTTCGGGAACTCGTGTGTCGTTCGCATTATAAAGTGATCTCGAGCGACACCAGCGAGCTTTCCGTCGGGCACTGTCTGAGCATACTCAGATATATGCACTTGCACGATTGTTTATTACCCGCGTGAGATTGCGACGGTATAATGATATTGTTGTCATCCGCCACAAATAATATACATATTGCCGAAATAAACCGGATCTCTTGGCTGGCTTGCAATCAAATAAATGCTACGAGATCTTTGGTACACAGAACTGGGGCTTTGAGTTTCGAAAAACCAAACACAGAATTATATAATAAAACAATGAATGAAGGTTACGAGAGGAGAGTAGTGTGTCATCCTAGGTATGACCGTCCTTTGTGAAGGAAAAGACAGATGGAGAGAGAGAGAGAGAGAGAGAGAGAGAGAGAGAGAGAGAGAGAGAGAGAGAAGGAGAGTAAATGTGCTCGCACGAGGTGTCTTTTATTATCGTTTAAATGATCGGGGAAAAACTGTGCCGAGTGTTGCCCACACAGGTCTTCGGAAACTCTTTTGTCGTTCGCATTATAAACTGATCTCGAGGGACAACCACGAGTTTTCCGTCGGGCATTGTCTGTATGCACTTGCACAATTGGTTATTACTAGTGACTGGGACGATATAATGTCATCCGCCGCAAATCTCTCTTTTTTTCTTCTTTTTTTTTATTTTTCTTCAAATAAAAACTCTCGCCCCACTATACAAAACTGTTATATCGTACGACACGAGAACTTAGTTGTTGAGCTGAAGCGATTATAAAAACCTCGCTCAGAGTGAGAGTAGTGAAAATATATCTTGCGATTGTCCCTCAATATTGACGGCATACGTACGGAGATATTAAATGAGTATATCCCGTCCGTCGTGTATCGTCGGCGGTTATAAAATGTATATATTCAAGGCGCGAAAAGAAAGAGAGTCCTCCAGACCATTTGTATGTATCTCCAGATATACGGCAAAACAACCTCTCTCGACAACGGGAAGAAAAAAGATGTGTGGTGATAGAAGAGAGAGGTATATATATGTGCTCGCGGGAGGTGCCTTATATTATCGTTAAAATGATCGGGGAAAGACTGTGCGAGTGTTGCCCAACAGGTCTTCGGAAACTCTTTTGTCGTTCGCATGATAAAATGATCTCGAGCGACAACCACGAGTTTTCCGTTGGGCACTGTTGGTATGCACTTGCGCGATTGGTTATTACCCGTGATTGCGACGATAATGTCACCCGCAGCAAAAAATCTCTCTTTTAAATAAAAACACTCCTCGTGTCCAAAAGAGAGGGGGTAACATTGCCTCGCTTATGGTCTGCGTAGTGCGTTTGCTCCGCCATGTACACATGAAAAGAGGAGGAAATGTGCGGGGAGAAAAGAGGAGATTTACGACTGGTTAAGACAAGGGGATTGTAAGCGGGTGTTCTTTAAGATCATTTTGTTGAAATGCTCAGAGATATTCTCTATCCTTAGTCTTCCGTCGTGCTCCGAATGGCCGCGTCCTCTTGGACGGAACCAGTCACGTTTAACGTGTGTGGCCAGGGTAGCTTTTTAAACCGTGTGATTGAATGAAATATGTATCGCGTCGATGTGCCACCACAACATACCGCGTTGCTCTAATAAAATCATTAGAGCCGGGGAAACCGAGAGGACCGACCGGCTGTGAAGCTCGTTAAAACAGTGAGTCAGATCACACCCGTATTTCTACCTGTGCGGTACGAAATTTGGGACGAAAGACCAGCCAGAGCCGGCCGAGTGCGTGTGTAGTCCGTTTAAAATCGGGAAAGAAAGACGCTGCGCACGCTTTACGTGTTCAATTCACAAGAGAACCGCGGAGGGCGGCGTTGGGGGAGGAGGAGGAATGATAGTATGTATTTATGGATACAGTGTATATCATCGGGGATCTTCCCGTAGTTTCTTCAATCACCCCCAATCACCTCCGCGTGTGTTTGTCAAAGATTTTTAAGAATGTACTATTCGCCCGATCGTCGAAAGCGGTTCGCATCTCGGCGGATTCCGTCCGATCGGACACACTGTGTTTCGTCCGCGCGGGATGTGAAAATACATCCGTGCACGATGACGACGCCTGTGCCTTCCTTCATGCGCTGGTCGGCAGGCACAGGTCTCGGCTTATTTCGAACCGAGAGCACAAAGATAGAGATGTTTAATACAAATGAAATTATAATACATACGATTACCCTGAACGGTGGATCACTTGGCTCGTGGGTCGATGAAGAACGCAGCTAATTGCGCCTCAACGTGTGGACTACAGGACAAATGAACATCGACATTTCGAACGCACATTGCGGTCCACGGATAACAATTCCTGGACTACGCCTGCCTGAGGGTCATTTACGTAACCAAATACTGCTTGCGTTTCTCTTTCTCAATTCCCCGCAGTCATTCGTCTCTTCAGAGTAGAGAGGAAGAGACTATGAACTCTCTCTCTCTCTCTCACTCTCTCTCTTAGTAGAGTACAAGAATGCATATTCGAGTCGGGTTGTGTAGAGAGGAGAGAAAAGAGAATGTACGTACGAGCGAATTTGATGGTCTTTTCGTCGGTGTTTGTACCGGTAGTGTGAAAAACCGTCGCTGGCTTTCTCGCACGTGCGTGTTTTTCGAAGAGACTGAGAAAAAAATTGTTTGGACTTGCGAGTGCGTTCCTTGGTGTTGTGCGTCATATTTAACTATGACCGCCCGTGTGAATACCGCTTCTGCGATTCAGTTCAGTTTCAGAAATTGTACACCGTGCAAAAGAAAAGAGAAAAAGGCGTTTTCGCATGAATTTTTTCCGCGCTCCCTACGTTGCTTGACATGAAAAAAAAAGAAACATTGGGAAAGATTTATGAGTCGTCGGAGAATAGAGATTATATGTGGAGATAAAGAAGGACACTACACAAAGAGGAGAATTGTGAGCGTGTGTGTGTGTGTGTGGGTATGCGCAAACGATGATATAATGAATTCATGTTCGTCGTACACACACGCAGCCCCAGGGGATAATTTGTGTGTGAAGAGATTTCTCTGTATATACAATACAAACAAATCTGAGAGTGATGATAATTGAGGTCGTCGTTTCACCCGTGAATTCCTCCGGAACCATATTCATAGACACCGAAAGGAGTTCTGTACGACGAACGTTTTGATGACACTCTGCTGTAGAAAAGAGAGAATATCAATATTATTTTCTAACACATCAGAGAGCCACGTTCGTTGAGTTGTTCTGTTGAAGTATACAGGAACATAAAACTGACCCCGAGAGAAAGAGGAGTCTTGTAAATATTTGGCGTTTGTGTCACGGCGTGCACAGCGTTTCTGTACCCTGCAAACTCACTCTGAACGATTATTACGTTGTAATTAAGAGAAAAGTAGTTACATTCTAAAACTGTGACAACACCTGTCTCCTCTATAATTCTATTATATGGAGTGGCTGGCACGCACACGCGCAGAAAGAGATAAAAGGAAATTAACTAACTACCTGTCGGTCGTCCCATGTCTCTCTCCTATTTGCGACGAATCTCGCGGCGGGACGGAGGAAGGAGGCCAGCTCAGTCGGCTGCCAGGGGTCGAACAAATGAGACGAGTGCAGTCTAGGCAACCAGCAGGTTTATTGTCTGCGGGGGGGTTACAATGTTCGGAGTCCTTATTAGCTAGGCTTATCTCTAGGGTGGTCGACGTCGGTGTGTACGCGGCGGTACAGTTGCGGCGGTGTGAACGCGGCGGTAGTCGGCGGTTCGGTGGTAGTCGGTGGGCGCGGCGGAGTGCACGCGGCGGTGCCCTCGGTTGGCGGCGCGGCGGTCGGAACGCGGCGGTAGCCGGACGGCGGCTCGGCGGTAGTCGGTTGGCGCGGCGGAGTGCACGCGGCGGTATCCTCGGTTGGCGGCGCGGCGGTCGGAGCGCGGCGGTTCAGGCGGCGTGGTGGAGGGGAGGTTTGCCCTCGTTCGTGGGACGGCCAGGGGCCGTTCCGTCGGTCGGGTGGAGGAGACCCGTGGTGTCCCCGCCCCCTTAGGTGATGGCCTACGGGGGAAGAGGGGTCGGGATGTCCCGAGCAGTGGGTTTGACCCGAAACTGTCGGAGGGCCTCTGGGTTAAAGGCTTTCCTTCATACACTGGGACAGAGCCCCAGTGAGTGAGTACCTTGGAGGATCCAAAAAGCAGAGAGCTCGATTGCGGTCGGTGTGAGCCGGTACGCAGGGAGTCGAGATCTGCCCCGACTGTGCCTCGCGCCGCGGTATTAGTAGCCGCGAGGCACAATCTTATCGGTGAGAACCGCGAGGCGCGCGTAGCCATCTCGCGGCCGGGAGTTGTCACGCGGTGCCTCGCTGGCGTCGCGCGGGGACGACGTAACGAACTACTCGTTACATATTAGTCATTGTCGATCGTGAGACCGCGCGATCCAGCCGGTCGTCCAGTCTCCGGAAGTACTTATCGACGGACATTAAACATTTTATAACCGGTGGATCGTCCAGCGAGAAGTGTATGGTGTTATCGATCTAATGCAATGAAAACAATATAGACACTCTGAGAAAGTGATAGAAAAGAGACACTGTGGCGAGACGCCGTGTAAGACGAGTAGGGGAAGATGATCCTTAATTCTACAACGATATACTACTGGTTGTGCCTTTTATTTATATCAACCTCATAAAAAATATGCTCAGTTCTTTCCAGCACACTCTGTCTTTCACGATTTGTTTTTTTTTTGTTCTTTTACGTTTGACGACCTCAGAGAAGGCGAGATTACCCGCTGAATTTAAGCATATTACTAAGCGGAGGAAAAGAAACTAACAAGGATTTCCTTAGTAGCGGCGAGCGAACAGGAATGAGCCCAGCACTGTAGTGTTTAGGAGGGTCAACTAAATCCTGAGATGTCGAACTGCGTCCAAGTCCATCTTGAATGGGGCCATTTACCCGTAGAGGGTGCCTGGCCCGTCGCGACCGGTACGCATTTCGGGAGGACTCTCTTTAGAGTCGGGTTGCTGGAGAGTGCAACCCTAAGTGGGTGGTAAACTCCATCTAAGGCTCTAAATATAACCACGAGACCGATAGCGAACAAGTACCGTGAGGGAAAGTTGAAAAGAACTTTGAAGAAAGAGTTCAAGAGTACGTGAAACCGCTCAGGGGTAAACCTGAGAAACCCAAAAGATCGAATGGGGAGATTCATCGGCAGCGAAACTGGCTCCAGTTGGTGCGTGATACCCTGACTTTGGGGCCTTCGTGGTTCCAATGCGAGCGCACACCATCTTCGGTGAACGTTCCGGCTATATGTAGTCGTGCACTTCTCCCTTAGTAGAACTTCGCGACCCGTTGCGTGTCGGTCTACGGCCCGAGTTGTTTGCCTGGCGCGTCGTCTAGTGCGCTCGCGTCAGACGCTCGATCGCCCGGCCGGCTGCGTGACGGTACTCTGACGGTATCGGGCAGCAACCAATCCATTTTCGAATGTACGTGCGTCAGGCCCGCCGCATGCTCGGTCAGTTTTCCCGGAGGTGTACGGACCTGGTGCCGTCCCCGGGCCTGGCCAGCTGTTTGCAGGCGGTGTTCTTGGACTGGCCAAGCTTCGAATTACCGGTCGACGACGCTACTGCTTTGGGTACTCTCAGGACTCGTCTTGAAACACGGACCAAGGAGTCTAACATGTGCGCGAGTCATTGGTCTATATGAACCTAAAGGCGCAATGAAAATGAAGGTCGGGCTTTGCGTCGACCGAGGGAGGATGGGCTGTGTTACGATTTACGGTCTCGCACTCCCGGGGCGTCTCGTTCTCATTGCGAGAAGAGGCGCAACCAGAGCGTACACATTGGGACCCGAAAGATGGTGAACTATGCCTGGTCAGGACGAAGTCAGGGGAAACCCTGATGGAGGTCCGTAGCGATTCTGACATGCAAATCGATCGTCATAACTGGGTATAGGGGCGAAAGGCTAATAGAACCATCTAGTAGCTGGTTCCCTCCGAAGTTTCCCTCAGGATAGCTGGCACTCGCTCGTTCCTACGTTGAACGCATGCGGGTCTCATCTGGTAAAGCGAATGATTAGAGGCCTTGGGGCCGAAACGACCTAAACCTATTCTCAAACTTTAAATGGGTGAGATCTCTGGCTTGCTTGAATATCATATGAAGCCACGAGATTTTGAATCAGAGTGTCAAGTGGGCCAATTTTGGTAAGCAGAACTGGCGCTGTGAGATGAACCAAACGCAGAGTTAAGTCGCCTAAGTCGACGCTTATGGGATACCATGAAAGCGTTGGTTGCTTAAGACAGCAGGACGGTGGCTATGGAAGTCGGATTCCGCTAAGGAGTGTGTAACAACTCACCTGCCGAGGCAACTAGTCCTGAAAATGGATGGCGCTGAAGCATCGCGCCTATACTCCGCCGTCAGCGGCAAGTGAGGAGAGACGTGTCATCCCCGGATGGCCGTCCTCCATGAAGCCCTGACGAGTAGGAGGGTCCCGGCGTTGTGCGCAGAAGGGTCAGTGCTTGAACCTGCCTGGAGCCACCGTCGGTGCAGCTCTTGGTGGTAGTAGCAAATACTCCAGCGAGGCGTTGGAGGAATGACGTGGACAAGTGTTTCGTGTGAACAGCCGTTGCACACGAGTCAGTCGATCCTAAGCCCTAAGAGAAATCCTATGTGAATGAGGTGTCCTAAAACAAATGTTTTGTCTACAAGACACACACCCGTTGGGCGATAGGGAATCCGGTTTCTATACCGGAACCCGTCAGCGGAACCGCATACCATTCGGGCCCTCGTAAGAGTGTTAGTCGGGGTAACCCAAAATGACCTGGAGACGCCGTCGGGATATCCGGGGAGAGTTTTCTTTTCTGTATAAGCGTTCGAGTTCCCTGGAAACATCTAGCAGCGAGATAGGGTTTGGAACGCGAAGAGCACCGCAGTTGCGACGGTGTCCGGAATTTCCCCTCGGACCTTGAAAATCCAGGAGAGGGCCTGGTGGAGGTGTCGCGCCGGTTCGTACCCACATCCGCAGCAGGTCTCCAAGGTAAAGAGCCTCTA
This sequence comes from Dufourea novaeangliae, assembly GCF_001272555.1. NCBI lineage: Eukaryota > Metazoa > Arthropoda > Insecta > Hymenoptera > Halictidae > Dufourea > Dufourea novaeangliae. The sequence continues at coordinate 60,726 of NW_015374172.1, read as the reverse complement.
GTCGATAGATTAATGTGGGTAAGGGAAGTCGGCAAATTGGATCCGTAACTCCGGAATAGCGATTGGCTCTCAGGAGCGGACCGTGTCGGGCTTGGTCGGGAAGCGGGTCTGGCTGACGTGCCGGGCCTGGGCGAGGTGAACGGCTTCGGCCTGGATCCGAGCTCGGTCCCGTGCCTTGGCCTCCCGCGGATCTTCCTTGCTGCGAGGCTTCTGCAATAGCGGTCGCCCTCTTCGGCCGCCATTCAACGTTCAGCTGAGAACTGGCACGGACTAGGGGAATCCGACTGTCTAATTAAAACAAAGCATTGCGATGGCTCCCGCGAATGTTGACGCAATGTGATTTCTGCCCAGTGCTCTGAATGTCAATGTGAAGAAATTGAAAAAAGCGCGGGTAAACGGCGGGAGTAATTATTACTCTCTTAACGTCGTTTTGTATCCAGAGTTAGAAAGAAACTTTAAGAATATGGGCCGAAGAGCGACGCAGAAGCCCGCTAATTCCGGTGAAGTCAGTGTATTTCGTGGAACACCACGACGCAATGAGTATCGTAGAATGCGGCAATACAACGAGTCAATGATGCCACCAACTGATACAGGGGCAGATGAGCCTATGGAACATGAACAACGGTATTTGAAGGCTGTTGGCCAGAAGACGCTAACCCGGCTCCAACATAACCAAAGCCGAGCATCGAATTGGAGGGAAAATCCTCGAAAGAAAGAAGAGAGACCTGCGCGGCCAGCTCCAAATTTCGAGAGATTTAAGGCGAAGACAGAGACGGCACCGGAGAGAGATCTATATGCGGTGGGTCCCACTACTGGGTTGACACATATAACCCAAAATTTTTGACATAACTTGGACTTCTCCACATTTCCGTTACTTGTGGAGCGCACCTTTCGTGATTTATAGACGCTGGACGAGCGTTTGGGTAGAAAGATGCCATACAGTATGTTTCTACACTACTGTACAACATTGTTGACCGGTACTTTAATCGATTTGAAGGTCAACGAAAACAAGGAAACGTTCCTAATGAAAGAGGGTGACGTTAGGTCGTTTCTCGACCATACCATTCCGCAGCCTATAGGAGAGTATTTCTCTCTCATTACGGCGACGACGACACAAGCTGGGGATCATGTGCGCGCGAACGTGCCTGATAGTGTGATTCCTCTCCGCGGCGATAACGCTGGTACCTTTGGTCCAGTTGACGCTGAGATTCATATTAAATACGAATGTTACGTGTGTCCTCTGACGACAAGAAGGCGTTCTGAGGCGACTCTCCGGGCGGATAGAGATTGGACCCCGCTCCCAGACGAGCTGATTCCGGCCGGATTAGAAGCAACGCCTAACTTTTTAGGCTTTGGGCCGATTGACAACATAAACCCTGAAGGAAGAACAGCGATGACAGGGATGTCCTTTCCTCAACAGGACACGGACAACCTAGAAGCTCGCTTACAGTATTTTCGCGAACTCATGACTAGAGTGGATCATACGCTCCAGATCCTTTCTGGAAAGTACAAGGTGAGTAACAGTCTCGTCGCGAAGAAACATGTTCCCGAACTACTAGGCTTCATTGAAGTCACGTCTGAAGTACCGCCAATGGATGAGCTTAGCGCTGTCAATCGTGTTATATTGTCCAGCAATGCTGGAGGCGCGTCATTAGGTAATATGACGTACATAAATGGCCTAAAACGAAGGAGGTCAGAAGCCGCTCCAGGTACGTGCTTTGTGGAAGAGCAAGGAAACCCGCCTGATGGTTGGGTTTGAAAGAGGAATCGGAATTTCGCATGCGAACCAGGATTTGCATTGCGTGGATACCGGGACGACCCTGGACTGAGGGTTGCACGATTTACAGCTATAGCGTCCTCTGGAAACAGGGCATTTGATGTAGATGAATACCTAAGACGGAACTTCCACATGTAGCGATAGTGCTATCTTTTCCGTAGAATTCTACGATGCCGCTATAACTAGCGAGAATCTATATCGGCAGAGTTCTGCGATGCCGCCTATTGGTGATGACTACTGTTGGCGGGAGTAACTATTACTCTCTTAAGGATCCTCATCCTTTCCATGGATTCTAAGCCCTCACGCTTAGCCGTCCGGTTGTTGCCAACCGGTCGTTGCCCGGCTCCCACCTCGTGGAGGTGCGTGATAGGTATATGATCCTTATGGAACCTTGGGAGCCACCTTCCAAAGTGGACTCCATGAGGAGGATGAGTTCCCTTTCGAGAGGCATGGTTACATGGGACGGTGATGCGCAAACTAGGCCTCAGGGCCTTAGCGTCTCCCGTTCAAGTTGAGCGTCCTACCTCCCCGTGGTACCCGCCCGTAACATGGTGGTTGTCTCCAAATGCAACAGCTATGGCTAAACGGCGCGCGGCGACCCAAGACCCTGGGGACATATCAACTTCCTCAGGCCTGTAAGTCAGTACGGAACAAAAAAAAAATGACCATCTCTTGGTACTGAAATCGGCTTGCTGATAACAGACGATGCGTCTGTGAAGAATGGATTAAAATAACCGCAAACATCGCGGTACATGTATGTTTTTTTTTCTTAGGTAATAAAAACAGGATTGTCTTGCATATGCTAACTGTAGGAAGGTCGAGCGGAGGAAATGAAAATGTATTCATTAAACAGTTTATTGAGTCGATCTGACTTTGACGGGAGTCGGCACAAAAAAACTGTTTAAAGAATACATTTTCATTTCCTCCGCTCGACCTTCCTACAAATCAGAAGTGGGATAAAGGACTCGTGACTCGCGAATAAGCTCGCCAGTTCAGTAAACGGGTCGTTACGCGAATAAGTTCGCGCCGTAGAGTTCGATCGGCTTTCCTACAACTGGGAAACTCGCGAATAAGCTCGCCAGTTCAGTAAACGGGTCGGTACGCGAAATAAGTTCGCGCCGTAGTGAATAAGAGTACAATATAAGTGAATTAAGAATTAAGTGACATTTCTACATCAAGGTGACAGTCGTGAGATCTCTCACGTTGGCCGTTTTAAAAGAAATTTGTCGAGATAGGGAGCTACCGACATCGGGATCGAAACTTGAATTAATAAGCAGGTTATTGGATGCTGGTGTCCCTGAAGCAGAATTACAATTAATATCGGTTCCCGCAGCAACTAACGGTGATCGTTCAATGGATTGCGAGGTGCACCAAGCGATGCAACCATAGGCGGAATCTCGGGATAGGCCCCTCACAGAGCTGGAACTGCTACGCAGGGAACGAGAGGTGACACAACGAAAAATACAGTGTTTCGTCACGGGAATCGTTTACCAAGACTCCTCAGTGGAGCTGACGGTAGACGACCCATACCCCAGACGCCTGGGTTGCTCCTAGGCGGAGCCCCTGAAGGGGGGAGCCTTTTTTTTTTTTTTTTTTTTATGCGGGGGAAATGCATTATGCACACCTCGAAGTCCTGGGGTGGGACTCCGAGGTAGTGTGGGACTCTCACCCACTGAAACCCCCGAGGCAGCCTACTCGGGCGGAACTCGGTGGTGGCGGGATCTCGTGTGAACGCACCGCCACCACCGCGCCTATGCTCCCCTTATCGGGGAGCCCGTTCCGTGGGCGCGATCGAACGCACCCCAGGGGTGACCACTACCCTGGTCACCCCCCCCTACTCTACTCCGCCGGCGTCAGGGGACTGCACTCTGACGTCGGCACTACCGGGCCGCTTTGGATGCAGTCGGGGACCCCACCCCGACCGCATTAGCGGCCCCGGCGGACGCGCACGCGAAGGCGGGAGCCACAGGAGCCGAAGCTCCGGCTCCCGATGTCCACGCACGCGTCCGCCCATACACGCAGGCCTCGCCAGCCGGAGAGCGAGGAGACGCCTACGGGGGAGGAATCTGTCAATCCGGGGGACCAGGCGGTCGAAGTGTTCTTCGAAGCGCCAGCGGCTGTCCAGGTCGAGACCGAGGTACTTCATTCGGCCCCCGACCCGGACACAGGCGTCTCCTACACGGACCCAGGCCTGGGGGACTCGCCGCGACAGAGGTAGTCCATGGAACATGACCACCTCCGTCTTTGGCGGCGAGATCTGTAACCCCAGGTTCCGGATCCGGGCGACGACGAGTGCCGCCCCCACCTCCGCCAGCCGAATGGTCCATGTCCACTCCATCCCGACCGCGATGACCAGAGTGTCGTCTGCATAGCAGACGACACGCACACCGGGCGGGAGGGGCCCGCGCAGAACCGAGTCGTACCCCAAGTTCCACAGCAGGGGTCCCAAAACGGACCCCTGGGGTACACCCCGGTTGACCCTCCGTCACACGATCGTGCCACCCCGGTCGGGGTACTCGATCTCCCTGTCCGACAGGTAGTCCCGCAGCACGATCCGGAGATACGGAGGCACCCCGCGTTCGCGGAGTACATCCCGGACCGTGTCCGAGCGGATGGTGTTAAAGGCGTTGGCGATATCGAGAGACATCGCCAACGCCACACCGCCGCGGGAAACTGCCCGGCCCGCGAGGGAATGGACATGGTCAATCGCATCAAGCGTTGACCTCCTCGAAAGGCGGACAGCGAGCACGCCCTCGAAGAGCTTGCCCGCCTCGTCGAGGAGGCGTATCGGCCGGTACGCGGAAGGAGAGTCCGCGGGCTTTCCCTTCTTCGGGACGAGGACCATCCGGCCCCGCTTCGAGGGCAGCGGGACCCGCCCCGACATCATACAGCCGTCAAACAGCCGCATGAGTCGGGGCCAGAGGACGCGTGTGGCCAAACCTAGCGCCCGCCCGGGGATGCCGTCAGGCCCCGGAGCCTTATTGGCCCCGAGGTGATTGACGGCCGCCGCGAGCTCCTTCTGCGTGAGCCCCAGTTTGGCGGACCAGTTGGTCGGGTCCGCCGGCTCGAGCGGCCGCGAGCCCTCATCCGGATCGTCCGGAAAGGGGGTCTCAACGACACGCTCGAGAGCATGGGGGTCGAGAGAATCCGTGACCGGGTGCCCCGCCGACCGCATGCGTCCCAGGACGATGTGATACGTGCGCCTCCACGGGTCACGGTCCAACGTCTCGAGGAGGTCACCCTAGGCACGGGATTTGCCCTCCCTGATGGCGCTCTGGGGGTCCACCGTCGCTCGCCGGTAGACCCCGTAGAGCTCGTGCTACCTCGCCAAGTCACGGTTCCGTCGCCGGCAGGCCCTGGTGAAGCGGCGCCGCGCCGAGTGACACACGGTGTGGCGGAGGAGATGAGGCGTGCCCCCACACCGGATCTGGGTGCGGTCATTTATGACCGCATCCAGGTCATCGAAAAGGTGGCCAGTTATAGTGCCAACCTCAAGGGGACGAACGTCCGGGCGCTCCGGGAGGCTGCTCTGCAGATCCGCCATGCGGCTGCAGAGCAAGCCAAAAGGACGGACCTCTCTGAGCGGGAGCTGGAGCTGGAGCGGGAGGTGCAAAGCCTCCGCGCCCGGCTCACCGCTGTGGAGGCACAGCCGGCACGGAGCGTGGCCCGGCGGACGTCCCCGGTGGCGGGGGCCCCGGGGGGGGATGTTGTGGAGGCGGAGGCGGCGGGGGCCCCGTTCCCGGAACCATTCAGCCTCCCTGTCGACGTCCGCGACCGGTCCGGCCGGAGCCTCCGGCCAGGCTTAACCTTACCTAGGTTATCCTTCCGTGTTCTTTAGTTTATAGTCACGTTTCATATACGTCATTTTCGGATAACCTTTTCCTCCCTCCTCGAAGTAAAGCCGGAAGGTAGTGCCGAGGAGGTGAGCATCCATCAGGATAAACTATGGGTGGGGTCCCGTCGAGGCCTTAATGCCGCCGCCGCCTGTGCCGCCGGCGAGGGGGCCGGCGGGGTCGGGGGTGGTGACGCTGCCGCCGTTGCCCCCTCGGCGGCGGCTCCCCCCTGTTACACGCGAGACAAAAAGGTAGCGTTTGTTACACGCGTTACACGAGATAGTGATTGTTACCCGCGATACACGAGATAGCATCAGTAACACGCGATACGCGAGATAGAGTCTATTACACGCGAGAAACGAGATAGCGTCTGTTACGATAGACGATATAGCGTCTGTTACATGCGATAGACGATATAGCGTCTGTTACATGCGATACACAAGATTGCGTCTGTTACACGCGATACGCGTGATAGCTTCTGTTAGACGCGATACACGAGATAGCGTCTGTTACTCGCGATACATGAGATAGCGTCTGTTACGCGCGTTACACGAGTAGCGTCAGTTACGCGCGATACACGAGATAGCGTCTGTTACACGCGTTACACGAGATAGTGATTGTTACACGCGATACACGAGATAGCGTCTCTGAAACGCGATACACGAGATAGCGTCCGTAACACGCGATACACGAGATATCGTCTTTACACGCGATACACGAAATAGCATCTGTTACACGCGATACAAAAAGATAGCGTCTGTAACACGCGACACACGAGGTATCGTCTTTACACGCGATACACGAAATAGCATCTGTTACACGCGATACAAAAAGATAGTGTCTCTTACACGCGATACACGAGATAGCGTCTGTTACTCCAGAGCGCCATCGGGGAGGCCACATCCCGTGCCTGGGGTCAGCTCCACGAGACGTTGGATCGTGACCCGTGGGCGCGCCCGTATCGCATCGTCCTGGGACGCATGCGGCCGGCGGGGCCTCCAGTCACGGTGTCTGTCGACCCCCATGCTCTCGAGCGTGTCGTTGAGGCCCTCTTTCCGGACGACCCGGATGAGGGCTCGCGGCCGCTCGAGCCGGCGGAACCGATCAACTGGTCCGCCGAGCTGGGGGTCACGCAGGAGGAGCTGGCGGCGGCCATCAAGCGCCTCGGGGCCAATAAGGCACCGGGGCCTGACGGCAGCCCCGGGCGGGTGCTGGGTTTGGCCTCACGCGTCCTCGGGCCCCGACTCGTACGGCTGTCTGACAGCTGCATGATGTCGGGGCGGGTCCCGCTGCCCTGGAAGCGGGGCCGGATGGTCCTCGTCCCGAAGAAAGGAAAGCCCGCGGACTCTCCTTCCGCGTGCCGGCCGATATGCCTCCTCGACGAGGCGGGCAAGCTCTTCGAGAGCGTGCTCGCTGCCCGCCTGTCGAGGGAAATGTCCGACGGTGGTCCCGGTTAGGCAAACTGCCAATACGGTTTCCGCGGGACGTCTACGCTAGACGCGATAGACCACGTGCGTTCCCTCGCGGGCCTGGCAGTTTCCCGCGGTGGTGTGGCGTTGGCGATCAGTTTAGATATCGTCAACGACTTTAACACCATCCGCTGGGACACGATCCGAGAGGCGCTCCGAGAACACGGGGTGCCTCCGTATCTCCGGATCGTTCTGCGGGACTACCTCTGGACAGGGGGATCGAGTACCCCGGCCGCGGTGGCGCAATCGTGCGGCGGAGAGTCAACCGACGCGTGCCTCAGGGGTCCGTTCTTGGACCCCTACTGTGGATCGTGGAGTACGACTCGGTTCTGCGCGGGCCCCTCCCGCCCGGTGTGAGTGTCGTCTGCATAGCAGACGACACTCTGTTCTTCGCGGTGGGGAGGGAATGGATGAGGACCATCCGGTTGGCAGAGGTGGGGGAGGCACTCGTTGTCGCCCGGATCCGGGCGCTGGGGTTGCACATCTCGCCGCAAAAGACAGAGGCGGTCATGTTCCATGGCCTGCCTCTGTCGCGGCGAGCCCCTAGTGCCAGGGTCCGAGTAGGAGACACTTGCGTCCAGATCGGGGACCGGATGAAATATTTGGGCCTCGTTCCGGACAGCCGCTGGCGCTTCGAAGTTCACTTCGACCGCCAGGTCCCCCGGATTCAGGGCGTGGCGACCCTCCTGGGTCGCCTTATGCCCAATCTCGGGGGACCAGATTGGAAGGTACGCCGCCAATACATGGGGGTGGTCCTGGCCATGGCCTTGTACGGTCATCCCAGATGGGCCCACTACCTGGTGGCCGGCCGGCGCTGCCGGCTGCTATTGCGGCGCGTGCGGCGCCGTATGGCCATCCGGGTCGTGAGGGGCTACCGCATCATCTCGCATGAGGCTGCGGTCTTCCTGGCGGGGTCTGTTCCCTTCGATTTCCAGGCGGAGGCCGATGTATATCGGCGTCTACAGAGCCTCCGCTGGAATAGGACGGACACGCCGGATGACAAGGTCGAACGAATGAAGCGCCAGGCTCGACGGTTCACTCGCGAGCAGTGGCGGCGCCAGCTGGTTGACAGCGGCGCCGCCCGGCAGCGAGCCGTCGGCGCTGTCCTGCCCGTTTTGGACGGGTAGATGGACCGCCGGCACGGCAAGCTTTCCTACCGGCTCACACAGGTGCTCACAGGACACGGTTGTTGCGGTGAGTACCTGTGTAGGATAGGAACCGAGGCGACAAGCGAGTGCCACCATTGCTGCGCCGAGGCAGACTCCGCGCAGCACGCGTCGGAGGAGTGCCGGGCCTTTGCCAGGGAAAGGCGGGCACTCCGGTTGGACGTGGGACACGACCTCTCGCTCACTGCCGTGGTCACAGCCATGGTCGGGAGCGAGAGGTCCTGGAAAGCGGTGTCCTCCTTCTGCGAGACTGTTGACTCGCGGAAGGAGTACGACGAGCGGGACCGCGAAAGGCGCGATCCCGCTCGCTGCGAAAGAAGGAGAGTGAGACGGAGCCGTGGACGTGGTCGGGGGACCAGCACGGCCGGCTCTGCCGACGTCGACGGGGGGCTGGTCCCTCCGTAGGCGTCCCGCCACGCTCTCCTCGCAGGCTGGGCCTGTGGGGGTGGGGCGGGCGCGTGCGCGGACATGGGGAGCTGGGGCTTAGGCCTTGATAGCTCCTCGCTCCGATCACGCGCCCGGGCAGGCTGAACCTGTCAGGGGTTAGGCGGACGTGTGTGTGCGGAGACGTGGGGAGCGGGGGCTTATGCCTTGGTAGCTCCCCGCTCCGCATACACGTTCGCCTGTCGGGGCCGCTGAAGCAGTTGGGGTGGGGTACCCAACTGCATCCAAAGCGGCCCGGGGTGAGGCTGGTGTCAGGGTGCAGTCCTCTGGCACCGGCGGAGTGGAGAAGGGGGGGTGACCTGGGTATAGGTCACCCTTGGGGGGCGTTCGATCGCCCCCACGGAACGCTGTCATACAGCTGGCGCCGCCACTTTTACCGCGAGCGAGCCGCCCACCCTGGCGCTTCATCACCTCGACCGCGTCGACCGGCGGGTCGACCCCGTTCCGGCGGAGGCCCTGTAGACACCGACACAGATCGGCGTCAGCCTCCGCCTGGAAATCAGAGGGCACGACCCCCGCCAGGACAGTCGCCGCCTCGTGGGAGATGGTACGGTTCCCCCTCGCGATCCGGATGGCCATGCAGCGCTGAATGCGCCCCAGTAGCTGCTGGCCCCGCCGGCGGGCCATCAGGTCGCGGGCCCACACGGGTGACCCGAATAGGGCCATCGCTCGCACCACCCCCATGTAGAGGCGGCGGACCCTCTCCTCCGGCCCCCCGAGATTGGGCGTCAGACGACCCAACAGGGTCGCCACGCCCTCAATCCGGGGGACCAGACGGTCGAAGTGTCCTTCGAAGCGCCAGCGGCTGTCCAGGTCGAGGCCGAGGTACTTCATACGTCCCTCGAACCGGACACAGGCGTCTCCTACTCGGACCCAGGCCTGGGGGACACGCCGTGACAGAGGCAGTCCATGAAACATGACTACCTCCGTCTTTGGCGCCGAGATCTACAACCCCAGGTCCCGGATCCTGGCGACGATGAGTGCCACTGCCACCTCCGCAATGCGGATGGTCCCCGTCCACTCTCTCCCGACCGCGATGATCAGCGTGTCGTCCGCATAGCAGACGACACGCACACCGGGCGGGAGGAGCCCGCGCAACACCGAGTTGTAGTCTACGATCCACAGTACGGGTCCAAGAACGGACCCCTGGGGCACGCCTCGGTTGACTATCCGCCGCACGATTACGCCACCCCGGCTGGAGTACTCGATCACCCTGTCCGACAGGTAGTCCCGCAGCACGATCCGGAGATACGGAGGCACCCCGTGTTCTCGGAGCGCCTCCCGGATCGTGTCCCAGCGGATGGTGTTAAAGGCGTTGGCGATATCTAAACTGATCGCCAACGTCACACCACCGCGGGAAACTGCCCGGTCCGCGAGGGAACGCACGTGGTCTATCGCGTCTAGCGTAGACCGTCCCCAGCGAAAACCGTACAGGCAGTCCACCAAACCAGGACCACCGTCGGACATGCCCCTCGACAGGCGGGCAGTGAGCACGCGCTCGAAGAGCTTGCCCGCCTCTTAGAGGAGGCATATCGGCCTGTACGTGAAAGGAGAGTCCGCGGGCTTTCCTTTCTTCGGGACGAGAAAGAACGGGACACAGAGAAGGGACACAGTCCCGCGATCCCAACAGTCCCTTTTAATCGCCTCTTACGACAGGCAGGGATTACCGTGGGCGTATTCTGTCCCCCGCCACACAGGGGAAAAAAGAGAGCGCACCGGCGGGAGGAACAATCCCCCCCCCGCCAATCGCGCGGGGCTGCCGCGTCACGCCGGTCACCCAGCGACCGGCCGAGAGGAGGGATGGCTCAGGGGGCACCAGCCCCCCCCGCAGCCGGGGCGGCGGCCAGCCGCCGACCCCCGGCGCGCCTCGCCATCTTCCTCTCGATCCGAGAGGAGTCGGTTAACTCCCGACCCCTCTCGTCGTCCTCCTTCCGCAAGACCACGGGCTCACAGAAGGAGGACACTGCCCTCCACGACCCCTCGTCCCCCAACATGGCAGCGACCACGGCAGGGAGCGAGAGGTCCCACCCGATCACCAGTCGGAGCACCCGCCTCTCTCGGGAGGAGGCAGGGCACTATTCCAGTGCGTGCTGCGCGGAGTCGAGCTCCGCGCCACACTGGTGGCAGCCAGGCGTCTCCTGCGCCCCCACCTTCCGCAGGTACTCCCCGAAACAACCATGTCCGGAGAGCACCTGCGTCAGGCGGTACGTCAACCGGCCGTGGCGGCGGTCCATCCATGCATCAAACACGGGTAGGACCGCCCCCACGGCCCGCTGCCGGCCGGCGCCGCTGACCACCAGCTGGCGCCGCCACGCCTCCCTGGCGAGCCCCCCAAAGGCTCGCCTCCACCCCTCGACCGCCTCGGGCTGCGGGTCGATGCCCTCCCTGCGGTGTGCCTGCCGACGCCGATAAACCTCGGCGTCGATCACCGCCTGGAGCTCGAACGGCACGACCCGCGCCAGGACGACCGCCGCCCCATGCGACAGGGTGTCGTATCCGCGGGCGATCCTGACGGCCATGCGGTGCTGGACACTGCGCAGCAGTTGCCGTCCGCGCCGGCAGGTCGCCAGGTTAGGCGCCCATACGGGAGACCCGTAGAGCGCCATCGCCCGCACCACACCCGTGTACAGGCGGCGGACTCCCTCCCCCGGACCCCCGAGATTGGGCAAAAGACGTCCCAGCAGGGTCATCACAACCTCGATCCGGGGGACAAGGCGGCCGAAGTGGCCCTCCCACCTCCACCGGCCGTCCAGGTCGAGGCCGAGGTTCCTCAACCTCTCCCCGGCCCGGACGGCCGCGTCGCCCACCCGGATCCAGGGCTGGGGCGCTCGCCGCGACAAAGGCAGTCCATGAAATAAGACCACCTCCGTCTTGGGCGGCGATATCTGCAGCCCCAGCGCCTGGATCATCCTGGCCACCACGGCCACGGCGACCTCCTCCATGCGGGAGACCCTGGTCCCGTCCCTCCCCAGCCCGATGATCAGCGTGTCGACCGCATAGCAGACGACACGCACACCGGTGGGGAGTAGCCCGCGCAACGCCGAGTCATTCCCCAGGTTCCATAGGAATGGTCCCAAAACGGACCCCTGGGGCACTCCCCGGCTCACCCCCCTGCGCACCAGCCCTCCCCCTCGAACGGGGTACTCGACCTCTCGGTCCGCGAGATAGTCCCGGACAACGGCCCGCAGATACGGGGGCACTCCGTAATCCCGGAGCGCCCCGCGTATCGCGTCCCAGCGGAGGGTGTTAAATGCATTGGCTATGTCCAAGCTGACAGCCAATGCCACCCCCCCCC
>NW_015374172.1:46241-47646 GCF_001272555.1 Dufourea novaeangliae | reverse complement strand
GTCGGGCGGCGGATACATCCATCAGGATGTGGAGGTGGTCGCTCAGCGATTCCACCTCCTCCGCCACCCTCTACCCCGTCACGAGACGCGCGGCGGCGGGCGTTGCCCACGACAAGTCCACAATGGACTCGCCCTGCTACCGCGCGCACGTGCTCGCGGACCCCCGGTTGAGCAACCGGAGGTCCAATCCTGCCGCCCACTCCCGCACGACATCCCCCCGCGCGTCGGTCCCGGGGCTTCCCCACAGGGTGGACTTCGCATTGAAGTCACCCAGGACCAACGTCGGACGCGCTGGACCACGGGACACGACGTCCCGTATCCGGTCCAGCAGCGTCTCGAACGACGCAAGAGGCATGCTCGGCGGAGCGTAAACCCCGACCACCGCCAGGCGCCCATAGCGGGCCGCCACGAAGCCGCGCCCCCGCGCAATGGCGCTGAGGGGCACGTCTCCGTGGCTCACCACCGCCACGGAGCCGAGCGCGTCCCCCACCCAGTCCGGGCGGTCCGGGACGCGGTACCGCTCCGCGGCGACCGCCAACCCCACACCAAGCTCGGCCAGGCTATGTAGGAACAAGTCCTAAGCCCGGGCCGAGTGGTTGAGGTTGGCCTGGAGGACCCGAGTCGGGGGCATGAACACTAGGCCGTGTCCATGGCCTCCTCCCGGCCGGATCCTCCCTCCTCATCGACCGGCGCCTGCACCGGTCGATCTCCCCAAGTCGATCTCCTGCGAGGCCGCAGCCGCGCTCGACGTCGCCGCAGTCCCGCGCCGCTTGCGCCGCCGCGGCGGTGGAGGTGCGCAGCCCTTGCCGCCCACACGATGCCCGGCCGGCCGACCTAGGTCGGCGCAGACCGGGCACCTGGGGGCCTCGGCGCTATCCCGGGCCACATGGCCGGTGCCTCCGCAGGAGTAGCACCGCCCGCCCGTGTCCGCGTCACCCGGACATTTTTGGCGGACGTGCCCCTCCTCCAAACAGCGGAAGCACCGCAGTGGCCGGGCCGCCAGCACCTCCACTCTGGCCGACGACCAGCCGACCAGAACTCGTCCGGCGGTCTTCAGCCTCCTTGTCGCGGCCAAGGGGACCCTTACCCACACCCCGCCGAGGCCGGATCGATGTCTAACGACGCCGACTCGAACCTCGACAGCGGTGCACCCACCGGCCGCAGCCACCGCCCCCGATACGGCCTCCGCGGTGACCGACTCGTCAAGGCCCGTCAACCGCACCTCGGCGGTCCTGACGGGCCTGGTGACGCGCACGTCGGTCCCGCTGAACAGCACCTCCAGGCGCCGCGCGAGGGCGTCCGCCCGGGCAGCACTCTCCGGCCACGGGACCTCCAGTATCGAGGCCCCGGTCTGGCCTTTGCGGTAGCGGAGGTCCGCGATGCCGACGTCCGCCAGGCGGACGCC
>NW_015374172.1:41683-44994 GCF_001272555.1 Dufourea novaeangliae | reverse complement strand
CCGCGCGGGCAGCGCCTCCACAGCGGTGAGCCGGGCGCGGAGGTCTCGCACCTCGCTCTCCAGCATGAGCTCCCGCTCGGAGAGCACCGTCCGCTTGGCCTGCTCCGCAGCCACATAGCAGATCTGCAGAGCGGCCTCGCGGAGCGCCCGGACGTTTGTCCCCTTCAAGTTGGTGCTGCATCGCGCCACCTTTTCAATGACCTGGATGCGGTCATTTATGACCGCACCCAGATCCGGCGTAGGGGCGCGCCGCATCTTCTCTGCCACCGCGTCCGCCGGTGGCAGCCTCTTGCATGATTTGGAGACCGGGAGCGGCGGCACCGCCCGGTCCTCGATGTCCTCTTCGCGGAGGCCCTGCTCCTTAGGCGTAAGGTTAATGAGCTCACGCTTAGCCTCCGCGAGACCAAACCTCTCTCTGGCCGCAGGGGGCCGCCCCCTCTTCCGGCCGCTCGACGCGCCAGAGCCGACCACCCCCGAGCTGAACGACGAGGCGGACACGGCCGACGCATCGGAGTCCCCATCCTCGTCGTCGCTGATGGCGACGACCCGGTCGATGCTCCTGGAGCTGGAGCACCTGACCAGGCCGTCAGGGAGGCGCCGGAGGCGCACCATCGGTGCACCTCCCGTCATCGGGCGGGCCGGCCCCGACGGGCCAGGCACCGCTTCTGAAGGGGTATTGCTACCCCTTCCTTCTCCAGTAGCCGTTAAGGCACCGCTGGCCTGGTGGTCCACCAAGCGGGCCCCGCAGTCGTCGGATAACGACACGGGTGTGGCCTGCTTGACCACCACACCTGCGCCGGCTCCTGGGGCACCGAGATCCCCTGGAGCAGTAACGTTATTCTCCACAATCGAACTGTCCATCATATTTATTTTGTTACTCCTTCCAACCCTCCTCCCCACAACACGCTCCCCAGTAGTCAATAGGAAGCCGGCGGCCTGGGGGCCCACCAACCGGTCCTCACGGTCGTCAGATGACGACGAAGCGGCGGCCCGCTCAACCACCGCCACAATGCCGGCTCCTGGGGCTCCGAGCACCCCTGGAGCAGTAACCATACTCCTCATTTTGTCGTCTGTCATAATCTTCTTTGACTCCCTCCTCTCCTACCACACACACCGTTAGCACCCTTGGCAGCCGAAGCCACCAAGGGTCCCAGGGGGCACCACGTGGAGGTGGTGTGTGTGGATTTGACCAGACCGGGCCCGCCGACTTCGCCGAAGTTCGCCGCAACAGACGGCACCGAAGTGTCGCCTGATTGTAGGTCGAACATCAGCTCCATCGTGGTTTTTGACGCAGGTCAGAGTGTTACGTAGGAGCCCGAGGACCCCTACACACCCCTCGCTGCGAAAACCTGATCCAGCCTCGCCCCCCACCGTTATTTTATACTTTATTCTAACCGACTAGCCGTAGGGTCGGTTACGAACCCCTCGGTCTTGTCACGTGATCTATTTAGATTGGTTCGTGCCTCCAGGCACTGGACAGCGGAGAGATCTGGTTGGTACAAGAAGAAAGTTGGATACGTTTTGAGAATAACAAAGTTTCACGTATATTCTGTTGAAATTGTTATGTACAAAGAATTGTTGCTGTGCCCGCGATTGAGGTTAGTGTTCAAATTGAATTGCGAAATCTATATGTCGATTGATTTAACAGTTCGTTTGGCCTTACCGTTCGTTAACAATATGCCGCGTTATGACAACGTTCTCTCGGAGACGTGTCCTTTTCAATTGTCACGGTTAATCTAGTTACAAAGTTACCGTGCGCGCACGAGTGAGGACCTGTCGCATCACCCACGCATATGGCCGAAATTCGGAGAAAATTCGTGGATGGAGACAAACATAACGCCTTAGTCAATCTACAACACCCATGAGCTCACCCGTCGGCACTATGTGTGGATTTCGAGTGTTCTCCGGTGCTAGGAGAGAGACTACGACGATGCCGAATCAGATCGTGTATCGCGAGTCGAATACGACGCGGAAACCACCATCCGCTCCGGCCGGTTTAACCGGGGGGGGGGGGGGGAGACGAATACTAGCCCGTGCGTATGTCAACGATTGAGGATTTGTCGCAGCACTCACGTATATGGCCGAGACCTCGGAGAAAATGCGTGAGTGGAGACGCGCAAAAAGCCCCAGTCAGACTGAAACACCCAAGAGCTCACTAGTCGGCACGATACATGGATTTCGAGTGATCTCCGGTGTCGGGAGGGAGACTGTGACCATGCAGAATCCGATCGTGATCGCGAGTCGAATACGACGCGGAGATAGTCAAATTTCGTGGCAACCAGTGAATGAAATTGACGATTCTGCGGTACGATGACAAGGACACGTGAATCAAGACGCATTCAACGTACCTTGTCTACACGCGGTTGTACAGAGCCGAAAAATAAGTACCGTTAGACCGAGACAAGTATGTCTAGAATGAAATTGTACCTCTTTACTATTTTGCGGCTATGTACAATACATCGTTCCAGTGACTGCTGCGTGGTTCACGACCGATAACTTAAGTAACGATAAACTTCCCAAAATTCCCTGTTGTGGCAATGCCAAGGCGCGGTTTGTGCACTTGACTACTCGGTTTGAGACGCGTACGTCACGAAGGCAAGAAAGGCAGTTTGACGATCTTACCAGGTCAGTTTGACCTCTCGCTGACGTACCGGGTTTCGCCGTACGGACCCCCTTTAGAATCGCGTGTTTATCAGTTCGCTTCCCAGCGCAGAGTGCTGACAGTGATGCCAGAATCGTGGTACCGTTTACCCCCACCACTCTCCCACTCCGCCGTACCATCGTCTCCCACTATGATGTCCCGGCTACCCCCACTTTACGTCCACCGTGCTGGCACACACAAGCATAGCCAAGCCCTGTCCGTGTGCGTTGGCCGTTCGAGAGACGGTGAGCTATATTTAGAAAAGAGTGGGTGTAAACCGTACCACGATTCTGACATCACTGCTGCCTTGGAAATCCTCTTCGTATACCACTGCGGCGAAAATTCACGTTCTCGACGCGATGTCCCGCAACCTAAGCGCGTCAGCAGTCAAAAGACCCTGTTCGAATACCAATGCGGCGGTTTTACTTTTTATTTTTAATTATTTTATAATTTCACTTTGTAACCTCTAAGTTAAATAAAAAAGTTAAAAAATATTAATTCGGGAAGCATCTAAAAAGAAGAAAATAAATCTTCTCCACTTCAATATCTAAATTTTTTATTATATACAGACATTATGTTGTATACACATAAAGTATTTTTACAATTAGATGTTATCCTTACAACCCTACTCATTACTACTCTGAACATTCGTACAAAAATCTATTAGATT
>NW_015374172.1:32662-40963 GCF_001272555.1 Dufourea novaeangliae | reverse complement strand
CTCAAAGTTCGCTGAAGGCGTTACCAAAACTCGCCTCCTTATTGGTTATGCCCTGAAGGGGAAGGCAAATTTCTCGGTTTTTCCAAGCGACGTGGAGGTGGAAAACCTCTCCTTCAGGGCGAAACGGACGTCAGGAAAATATCGCGCACGTGGTCGCGGTGCGAGTTGACCGCGACGAATTTTCGAGTCTCTTAACGGTAGGGTTTATGACGGTATTGTCTGCGAGTCAGCGCGCCCCGGTAAGGCCCGGCGCATATGGGTCCCAGGTTACCGAGCGCATGTGGCGGACTGCAGACCAAATGTTCGCTTCTTTTGTATATTATTTCTTTGTATAAAATTGCTTGAATGAAGGAAATAAAATAATAAAAAGTAACGGTATAGTCTGATTCTAGAACCGTCGTTTCGGTCTACGATGGAACAATGTGTATACAACATTGTTGCGAATAAAGATTGCCAAGTAAAATAAACGTTACAAGAAGTGGGTGGAGTGTAGCAGCCCACTTCGCAAAAGTGCCGATCGGGAACGGAGTTGAGCACACGTGGTCATGAATAGCGAGGATGTAAGGTTAGGTTTGAACTTCCGTACACACTTACATAACGGTGGCTTTATTTCGCTTTACGGTTCGTCCAATTAACAAAACAGTGTCCTCGTGACGGCTTAGTACTAGCCTGTGGAGGTTATAACAAAATTACGCGGCGCGTGCACACGTGTTACTTTCGCGCCAGCACAAACGAGAAAGAAACGATACGTGTGTGGATTGCTCGCCAACACCGCAAGAAGAAAAGAAAACGGGTTAATACTTGCTCGCCAGCACAAACGAGAAGTAAACCCGAACACGCGTGACCAACTCGCCAGCACAAACGAGTAGCTAAAGCACGCGTGGCTTATTCAACGGCACGACCGAGGAGCAGACACACGTCCGTCCAGTTCGATAGCCCGTACGAGAAGAAGGAAGTTCGCACAATTCGGCAAAAGCATGGCGGTTGGGGAGCGGAAGACGGTGCGTGACACCACGCGCGAATCCATTACACCTGTCAGCCATCGACAGTTAGCCGATTAGGCTTGTTACGCATAGATGGTGTGACACGCGTCAGCACGCGGTACGACGCGATCCGCTCGCGCCGTGGAACGGGAACCGTCATCCTCCCCCCCGTCGAAACTTCTACAGAATCCCGAACAAACATAATATGTCTGTATATAATAAAAAATTTAGATGTTGAAGTGGAGAACATTTATTTTCTTGTTTTTAGATGCTTCCCGAATTAATATTTTTTAACTTTTTTATTTAACTTAGAGGTTACAAAGTGAAATTATAAAATAATTAAAAATAGAAAGTAAAACCGCCGCATTGGTATTCGAACAGGGTCTTTTGACTACTGACGCGCTTAGGTTGCGGGGCATCGCGTCGAGAACGTGAATTTTCGCCGCAGTGGTATTCGAAGAGGATTTCCAAGGCAGCAGTGATGTCAGAATCGTGGTACGGTTTACCCCCACTCTTTTCTAAATATAGCTCACCGTCTCTCGAACGGACAGGGCTGGGATACGCTTCTGTGTGCCAGCACGGTGGACGTAAAGTGGGGGTAGCCGGGACGTCATAGTGAGAGACGATGGTACGTCGGAATGGGAGAGTGGTAGGGGTAAACAGTACCACGATTCTGGCATCACTGCGTGCTGATCGACGGGCTCGCATCGACCTCCTTCGATCAGCACTTGGTGGGGATCCATGCGCACGCATTCTCATTAGATAGTGGGGCATTAGCTCCGCGTTTTTCTTTCATGGCGCGGTTCGCGAGCACCGTAGATCCTTGCGGTGGTGGGGATCGCGGCTGCTGGCCCGATATATATATATGTATATATATCTACCTTATTTAATTATGTAATCGGAACGGTTACAGCCCTTATTATTACCGATTTGATACCGTGTTACATTACTTCCCCTCATTTACTGCAGGAGCATACCACTGCCACTTGCAACAGCCTAATGATTGTTGGTAACGAACAAAAATATCAAAGGTATATTTGTAATTTAGTTTTCTACTTTCATGTATCCCCCCTAAACTATCAAATGTCTTTATATTTATATCGGATCGTTCCAAACGTTGTGAGAATAATTTTGAAGATACAAGAAGATACGAGAATACAATCTCCGCAATTTTGTTTCAAAGTCCTCTTAGAAAGATAAATACTTAATACTTATTACCTAACTTCTCGACAACCTCGTATTTTCTACATTTTCACATTTGCTGTAGTGACAATCTCCCTGCCCTTTTATTACACCATAATGATTAATGATTCGAATACACTTATCGAGAATTATTTATCAAATCTTTTTATTTACACAAAATTGCATCCTCTCTCTTATCGTTTAACCCAAAGCATATTTCCCATGTTCATTCCTATATCATAACGTTGTCATAGTATATTTTCTAAGAATGCAATCCCTATACCCTCGATTTTTATGCATCTTCTCTTCTCAATATTTCTATATCGATTAACACTTTTCATTTTCTGCAGGTGCAGTAACACAGCCCCTTGTTTCAACGTAATGATCAGCAACTCGCTACACAACATGTCGAGAGTTAGTCAACTTAATCGCCCTATTCAATCAAGACAAGATATCCAATTAATAATAGACTTTTTTAACTGTATCCGAACTCAAACCATCCTTATTATTAACCATTTGATAACATGCTATATTACTTTCCTTCATTTACTGCAGAAGCAATCCACTACCACTTTGAACAGCCTAATGAGTGTCAGTAACAAACCATAATATCGAAAATATGTTCGTACATCATTTATAACTTTTATATTTCTCGATTACATGCCCGTAAACTATCAATGTCATTATACAGGGTGTAACAAAAATGTTGTCCAACCCGGAAAGGGGGCACCCGGGGGGTGAATTGGAGCAAGTTTTTCCTTAGCAATATTATAATCTGAGGCTTTGTTACCGAGATATTAACGAAAAACACCGACCAATCAGAGTGCGAGTTTGCCAACCGAATTCCCGCGCTAGCGGTGGCTACGCGCTGCGATTTGTAGCCAACGCTACCGCAAGATGACTTCGTATCTGCCGGTTTACTCGTCGTCCGCCAGAAAACCGCATCGCCTTCAGGAGGCGCGCAACGCCACGCAATCACGCCATTCTTTGTTGCACCCGGCGGTCAAGCGATCCAGCGCATCCACGATCGAGCTCGTTATGTCGAACAAGCCTAATGTTTCGTGCAGGCTTCATCAGACATCAATCGCAAAACAGAATCATCATCGAAGAGTAAATTCCTCGCGTTTGATCCCGACAACAACGACGAAGCAATTACAGGCGTTAGAGATCATACACAAATCTCTATACTCACGGTCGACAAAAAACATACGATTCAGGTATCGAAAGTTAGTCACGAAACTGATCTGACCAGTCGACGGATATTTGGAAGATCAACCTGACGTTACCAATTTAACGTTCGACAACACACGACAATTTTGTATGCCCATCAGCGGGAAGAAACGAAATTAAACAATCGCACGACAACGCGCTCGGAACTTTCGCGGTCATCCATCTTTAGACAATCGCGCGGATAAATCCGCCGCATGCATTACAAAAATCCGGCCATCTCGTGACAAGGGCATAGAATATCACGATCCATTCTACGTTCAGAAACAACGACACGCGAAATTTAAATGGGCACAATCGAATTTGCCATTGTCGTCTCTCGGATCGCAATATCGACACGCAATCATGAGAGGGGCACCTTCGAATTCGCCAACGATCTCATTGGGAAACACAACGTACTATAGTTATTCACGACGCGCAAAACTGTAGTGTTCGAAAAATCGTGAGACAAGACGTTGGTGTATCCACGTTAAACCACCGTTCGAAAAATATATTGCGATATGTTTATCGGTTGCTCGTGACACGAAAAATCGATCGTTTTATAACGGCAACGATAATCATTACGGTTCGGTTCAAATTAAGCACCATCGTTTGTCAACATCGAGAGTGTCTGTCGTCTACTCGTTCACAACGACAACACACATTATTAACAAACGAATCGCTCAACTCGTCACTATCGTCTACTCGCTCAGTACGACGACACGCGTTCGAAAAAATCACACGGTCGAAATGGCCACCGTCTTACGCTCGAGAAATCGAACGACGGTAAGCATCCACGTCGCGAAAAATAAAAACAATCCTGACAACCGGTCGCACAGTCGAAAGCCGAAACTCGAATCGATTACAATCCTCGTTATCGCTACTAATGTACCTGCAAGCATGTTCTTCACGTCACGATAAAGTTCAAAATGCAGGATATTAATCAACAATTGTTTGAATTCATAATTATTATTGATATTCTCGCTACGAATACCGTTCTCAATATATTCAACACGTATTCAACTCGTAACTACTAGTTCGTTACACTTGGAACTTGTCAGAGTTGTAAAAGACACATCGTCAATCGCTTCGTGACGACCACGATATCATTATTATTCCTTAACAGTTGCGAAGGAATAATTCCGTTCCTATCGTTAAAGGAACATAACCATCGTTTCGAGGAACTCTACAGCATTCGGTAGAGTTGAGTTACCTTACGTCAACCGTTCGAGACGTGTTCTCATAAATCTTGAAACCGTGCGTAACCATTCGATACAACTCACAAGTTGATTTTCGCAATTTTTAAATCGACTGGGTCAAGGTTTATTGCTCAGCATTTTTCTCGATATCGTAGAGTGCCTAATATTAATTTGGCGGGCATCAGTCGCAACTGTACGCGTACCACGACGGTCGAGCCTGGAATTTACAACTCCAGGCTGATTCGATTGAGAATCCACGCGGACGGACGCGACATTCTACAATTCTCGCAGTTGCATTAACCTGAAATGCATTTTGGGGTACTGATGAATATACTAACCAGTCTAGAAAAAGAAATTAATTTCAACTTGTAAATTATTTTGTAGTTCAATGAATAATTCGGTACACGGTTCATGTGGTATCCCATTTACCGTAATATGTATCCTGCCCACCGAAAACAGGGACCCTTGAAACATCGTCAAGACGAGGATACGCCGTAAAAGAGTACAATCGCAAATGCTAAAAGAACATACTAATGCTACGGTTTCCAAGCAGTCGAGCAGCGACGGCTTAGCTGCATTGCAGCGAATCACAGTACGGGCTCCACCACTACTACCGCAACGTTACAGCTCATGATCTCCTCCGACAATCTGTCGACCAATTCCGTAATTCAATCTACACCTCGATTACTTACAAATTTATAAACAACTAATGATAACAATTAAATCATGAGACTGTATAAAGGGTTCACACATTTATCCGACCATCAGGCATAGTCTGCAATTCTAGCAGTTGCATTAACCTGAAATGCAATTTGGGGTACTGATGAATATACTAACCAGTCTGGAAAAAGAAATTAATTTTCAATCTGTAAATTATATACTAGTTCAAGGATTATTTCGGTATACGGTTCATGTGGCATACAATCTTCCGTAATATGTATCCTGCCTATCGAAAATAGGGACCCTTGGAACATCGTCAAGACGAGGATACGCCGTAAAAGAGTAAAATCGCAAATGCTAACAGAACATACTTATGCGACTGTTTCCACGCAGTGGAGCAGCGACGACTTAGCTGCGTTGCGAATCACAGGACGGGGTCCCCGACTACTCCTACCGCGACGTTAGAGCTCATGATCTCTTCCGACAATCTGTCGAACAATTCCGTAATTCAATCTATCCCTCGATCACTTACGAAATTATCAACAACTAATGATATCAATTAAAACATGATACTGTATAAAAGGTTGAGACATTTATGCGACCATCTCACATATTCTACAATTCTCGCTGATGCATTAATGTTGCGTAATGCTCAGGTTGTATTTTATAATTTGAATATTTTAGTGCACTGTATGGTAGTGGCATTTGCAACGAATAAGCTGGGATAGAAACGGATGTCTGGTGACAGCTGTGTGGCAAATAAATGTACACATGTTGGCTTGGTGATTACTTTATTGAGTCAATATGTGGTAAAACAATGAGTGAACAGAGTTAAATTATGCAATGTACCAATGAATTGCTGATTTGTGACATGAATAATGACTTTGTCAAGTATGGATTGTAAATCTAACCGTGAGTGACCAACATTAATTTATATGTATAGAACAATGGATGAGCAGGCTTGAGAATTTGAGTACAATGAGAATGAGTTGACGTTCACTGAGTAAATCGTGTGAGTAAGGCCATGTGAGTCTGTTTGATTAAGTCAATTGTAGAGTACTATTCTAAATGAATTGAATGGCCAACTTATGAGTTGTTGCCAACTTATGAACTGTAAATGAGACTTGAATGGTTACCGTGCGGATGAGTAACCACTGCGATGATATGCACAACGAGGTGGTTGTAAATCACCTCGTGGTCGCAGGTGGTTTGACAATGGCCGATCAGATGATGATAGTTCCGCGTGAGCTGGTCTGGTGGTGAGTTGAACTACGGGGTTGTAGAGAGTTGAGCTTGTAGAGTGGGTGTTCCGTCACGGTATTCACGATTTATACTAACAGTGAAGAGTTCTGCACAAGAGTCACACTCAGAACAAACACCTGTTGAGTCGTGAGCGGTGCTGTCGTTACCACGATCCGAACAAGAGTCTGGTCGAGAGAGACGTCGTTTCCGCCAGCTTGTAAGGAAGACGGATGTGACGTATCAGTGTTGATGATTGCAATTGGTGCGTTCGCTAAGCGACACGCACGCCACGGGCCGCGATTGGCTCGTGGGGAGCGACGCGCACGCCACACGCAGCTATCGGCGCGTGGTGTGTGAATCTACGGTGATGCTGCCAGCCATTACCGATGCATGGTTCATGGCTGATCGGCTGTTGCATGGTCGGTTCGTTGATGATCATTGGAAGGTGCTGCGCCCCGTCAATTGAGTTGTCTCAATATTGAACAATTAACCTGAAATGCATTTTGGGGTACTGATGAATAAACTAACCAATGTAGAAAAAGAAATTAATATTCAATCTGTAAATTATTTAACAGTTCAATGATTAATTCGGTATACGGTACAAGTGGTATACCATTTATTCTAATAAGTATCCTGCTGACCTAAAACAGGGACCTAGCAGGTGGTGCAGTTGGGGCAGGTGGGGCAGGTGGATGCGGCTGTTTGACAGCTGCATGATGTCGGGGCGGGTCCCGCTGCCCTGGAAGCGGGGCCAGATGGTCCTCGTCCCGAAGAAAGGAAAGCCCGCGGACTCTCCTTCCGCGTACCGGCCGATATGCCTCCTCGACGAGGCGGGCAAGCTCTTCGAGCGCGTGCTCGCTGCCCGCCTGTCGAGGGGCATATCCGACGGTGGTCCCGGTTTGGCGGACTGCCAATACGGTTTCCGCGGGGGACCGGCTACGCTAGACGCGATAGACCACGTGCGTTCCCTCGCGGACCGGGCAGTTTCCCGCGGTGCTGTGGCGTTGGCGATCAGTTTAGATATCGCCAATGCCTTTAACACCTTCCGCTGGGACACGATCCGGGAGACCCTCCGAGAACACGGGGTGCCTCTGTATCTCCGGATCGTGCTGCGGGACTACCTGTCGGACAGGGTGATCGAGTACCCCGGCCGGGGTGGCGCAATCGTGCGGCGGAGAGTCAACCGAGGCGTGCTCCAGGGGTCCGTTCTTGGACCCCTACTGTGGAACGTGGGATACGACTCGGTGTTGCGCGGGCTCCTCCCGCCCAGTGTGCGTGTCGTCTGCTGTGCGGACGACACGCTGATCATCGCGGTCGGGAGAGAGTGGACGTGGACCATCCGCATTGCGGAGGTGGCGCGGTGGCACTCATCGTCGCCAGGATCCGGGACCTGGGGTTGCAGATCTCGCCGCCAAAGACGCAGGTAGTCATGTTTCATGGACTGCCTCTGTCGCGGCGGGTCCCCTAGGCCTGGGTCGGAGTAGGAGACGCCTATGTCCGGGTCAAGGGACGTATGAAGTACCTCGGCCTCGACCTGGACAGCCGCTGGCGCTTCGAAGGACACTTCGACCGCCTGGTCCCCCGGATTGAGGGCGTGGCGACCCTGTTGGGTCGTCTGATGCCCAATCTCGGGGGGCCGGAGGAGAGGGTACGCCGCCTCTACATGGGGGTGGTGCGGGCGATGGCCCTATACGGATCACCCGTGTGGGCCCGCGACCTGATGGCCCGCCGTCGGAGCCGGCATTTACTGCGGCGCATTCAGCGCCGCATGGCCATCAGGATCGCGAAGGGGTACCGCACCATCTCCCACGAGGCGGCGGCCGTCCTGG
>NW_015374172.1:0-32314 GCF_001272555.1 Dufourea novaeangliae | reverse complement strand
CGTGGGCGCGGTCCTGCCCGTCCTTGATGGATGGCTGGACCGTCGGCACGGCAGGCTGTCCTACCGGCTCACGCAGGTGCTCACCGGGCACGGATGCTTCGGGGGGTACCTGCAGATGGTTGGAGCCGAGGCGACGGCAGAGTGCCACCAGTGCAGCGTGGAGGTTGACTCCGCGCAGCACGTGTTGGAGGAGTGCCCAGCCTTTGCTAGGGAAAGGCGGGCACTCCGTTTAGAGATAGGGGGAGTCCTCTCGCTCCCGGCCGTGGTTGCGGCCATGGTGGGGAGCGAGAGGTCGTGGAGGGCGGTGTCCTCCTTCTGCGAGACCGTCGTCTCGCGGAAGGAGGACAACGAGCGGGACCGCGAGGCGCGCGATCCCGCTTGTCGATGTCCCCCCGCCGTAGGCGTCTCCTCGCTTCCCGGCAGGCGAGGCCTGCATGTATGGGCGGACGCGTGCGTTGACATCGGGAGCCGGAGCTTCGGCTCCTGTGGCTCCCGCCTTCGCGCGCGCGTCCGCCGGGGCCGCTGATGCATAGGGGTGGGTTGCCGACTGCATCCAAAGCAGCCCGGTAATGCCGGCGTCGGAGTGCAGCCCTCTGACGCTGGCGGAGTAGAGAAGGGGGGGTGACCGGGTTATCGGTCACCTCTGGGGGGCGTTCGATCGCCCCCACGGAACGGGCTCCCCGATAAGGGGAGCACAGGCGAGTCGGTGGCGGTGCGTTCACCCGAGATCCCGCCACCGCCGAGTTTCCGCCTGAGCAGGCTGTCACGTTTTAGTGGGTGAGAGTCCCACACTACCTCAGAGTCCTACCCCAGGACTCCGAGGTGTGCATAACGCATTTCCCCCGCGTAAAAAAAAAAAAAAGGGTACCTCAGTCCCAGGGATTCATAAATGCATTTCCCTCACCCCCCCTCCCAAGTAAAAAAAAATAATAGAAAAAGGATGAGTAAGTAGGAGTTTGGATTTTGGAGAATATTAGGGTGACCAACTTGTTTGGGAGAGAGAAGCGCGGTCGCAGTTACTCATAAAGTAAATCACATTGCATAGGTTAGTCATCCATCAAAGCATTTGGATGAGACTGCAAGAAGTAACAGAAGAATCATTGCAGGAAATAGCTTTAGAGTAACTTTATATAATTATTATCTTTGAGTGTAGATAATCGGAATGTCCTCACGCGAGTATAAAAAGTCAATTTACGCTTTAGTGGCAATATTTCAAATATTCTAAAAATTATAATAAACTATAAAAATAAAAAAAACATTTTTTGAAAAATCAAAATTGACTTTTATAAATTGACCATTATTAATATATAATATTTTCCGAAAACCAAAACACTCCGCAGCTGAAACAACAGGCATGCTCACAGGATATAAGTAACAAAAAACTGCGAGACTGTAGGAAACGATTTTGAATGAAATGCTCGTCACTTTTTGTCACTGTGCAAATTTCAATAAGCTGTAAAATAAAGTTATAAATATTTTTTTGTCAACAAGTATTGTATTTTTGACAATTGTACGTAAAAAGCCATGAAACTCGCCCATTGATAATTTTCGTGTATCTCCTCTGGTTTTCGAGATAGTACTTCCGGGTCAAAAGTTTAAGGTGTAGTTTTAGCCTTAAATATGAAAATGGGCCGATATGAAAAATAGGTACCTCTTATTTTTCGGTCCTCTAAAACATATCTGAAACCCGAAGCAATCGGAGGCGGACACTTGGAATATTCTCCTTGTTAATGCAAGATGCCTAAAATAAGTAAGCTTACGTTTCAGAGACGCTCTGCGATATTCACTTTACGTGTAGAAGGAATGGGTCAAATTCCAGAAAAATTGCGGTTTCTAAAAATGGAGCGTTTACTACTCTAAAACGACGAAAAGAAACAAGCTTATTAATTAATAAAAAGCGCTCAGGACAGAAGGCACTGGCAACAAATGCAGAAGACCATTTCAATGTAGTCACTTCTAAACGAAATCGTTTTTTATCAGCGTCCGATATTACCCAGCATGTCAATGTTTCGCGGGAATTTCCCATATCAGTAACGACGGTAAAGAGTAGACTTCGTGCTGCGGGTCTACATGGACGAGTGACAGTGAAGGAACCATTGTTAACGCAGGGAAATAAAAAGAAACTGCTTGACTGGGCGAAGAAACACGTTAATTGGACAGAAGAAGAATGAAATAACGTATTGTGGACCGATGAGTCAAATTTTGAGATTTTGGTAGTAACAGTGTATGTTCCCTTGCATACGGGAAAGTTGGAGATTTGGTGAAAATCGAGGGAATCTTGCGGAAGCAGATACTTAAAAATCCTTCAAGAGAATGTCATTCTATCTGAGCAACAAATTTGTACTGGAAATTTTATATTTCAAGAAGATAACGACCCCAAACACACATCTCGAATATGTCGTGGACACTTGGAGAAAGTGGAACTACAGAGAATATTGAAGAGAATGATATGGCCGCCCTAATCGCCCGATCTCTCACCAATCGAGCTTCTGTGGGGTGAATTAGATGGGAGAGTGAGAAAAATGGGATCAACTAACTCCTCAAACCTTTGAAATAAATTAATAAATGCGTGGAACGACATCCCAGAAAGTTTATTGCATTTATAAATACATTAGGAGAATGTCGAGGATTTGTGCTGCGATGATTAAAGCTCGAGGTGGTCACATAAATGGAAATATAAGATAAACTTTAAATTAAATATTATATAAGTTTAATTTTTATTTTCAGTAGTATTATAATGTACAGTAAGAAATACAAGTATAATGGATTTAAAAAACTGTCATTTTTGAAAATATGTAATATACTGGAAGCAAAAAGTTGGCCCCATGTATGTAATTTCGTTATGAAATCGCTGGGATCACTCAGCGCTGAGCGTGGAGGTTGAAGGAGGACTCTTCCTCGAGTTCAAGTAAAACACACGAGAGAATTACGATGATAGACCGAACACTTAGAACGTTTATTGGACGATATAGAATAATTAATACGGAACTATAACGCGTCGCGCGTTCGATAAGAATTTGTTGGCTGGTTGCAACAAAAAGAACTGTATGACCACGACGCGATGTGCGTGCAATATTGTCGTGCGAGATTAGTACCGTTATTATTCCTATTCTGCTCTACAAGTAGTCTGCGGGCTGTCGGTGTAGGACACTGCTCGAGCACCGAGAGTCCTTTTTTGCACAACTCGGTGATTGGCGGTGAGTCATCACGCGATACACGTGTGTGCCAGGATTGATTTCGCCGAATTGGCATATTTCTCGGAACGACGAGCGCGACGGAATCTCGCGAGCCTTCGTCGAAACTCGGTAAACCTCGGCCGCGCGACGGTGCGCGAATGACTTAGGCGAACTTCTAACATATAGTTACGTTTATTAAAATTTAAGTATTACCAAGTCGTGTTGAATTCTCCAAATCACACCATATCATCGTATACAAACACACGATCTTCCAATGAACTCCACGATACTAATTTATCAACGAGCAGTAGCAACGTAATTAGTTTTAAAATGTGTCATTAACATACAAAAAGGTTGGGAAACGCTGAAATAGACTAATCAAAACACAATCATGTGACAATTCGTGACACTATAGTTTTTCTTTAATGAGATTGATTCTTAAAATGGTGTAAACAATAATGTAATCTTGTAAACAATGAAATTTATTTAGACCTTATTTTGAATGACCAAATTGTAAAGAATTTAGTCCATTATGAATATAAATATGTTCAAACGTTGATTCTTAACGCGTAAGGCCTACTGTCCACTAAGGCATCTCGTCATAGACGCTTTATAGACATTTGACGCTTGTAGGACGCTTCCATGTAAGGACCCATGTAAAGCAATGGACGTGTGTCCACATACGCTTCAACGTCGCATTGTCGTCGCTGCATGCATTCGGTATTAGCGCGTCGTCAATGATGTCTGCCGCTGCTCGTATAGAAGGACGCAAAATTTTAATTTGTCTTTGAGAGTGCAATATGTTGGCTATGAAATTCGTACGGACTGTTGAAAATTTACCCATGAAATATAAAAAAAATGGAAAAAATGGCCATGTTTGTACATTACATTTTAATGTCTTGTTTATTGATTAACGGAGCTACCAGACACATTAAATTCTTGCACGTATTTTTATTCCTTCTATAGAAAGAATGAAGTACATGATCATTTATATTCTTTTCTATGTATGGCGATTTTTTCTAACATAAGGCGATAAGGCCTTCGGATTACTGTCTACTTAAGTCTACTGTCCACTAAGGCGTCTCGTCATAAACATGTCAGCGTAGCGTACAACATGACGATTACGCTACACTTGAGTTTCCGTCCATTTGAGCATATTGTAAGCTTATAGGAAGCGTATAGAAAGCTCCATTTTCCTCATTCGCAAAGATGTCGGGCGACGAAGAAGACCTTATCACCTTATGTGTAATCATATTCGACGGCGTAGAAGTCGGAAAAGATATTGGTTACATCCTTACATAGAATAGAACATAAGTGATCATGTATTTCATTCTTTCGATAGAATGATTAAAAATACGTGCAAGAATTTAGTGCGTTTGGTAGCTCCATCAATTCAAAAACAAGACACTAAAATGCGATGTTGTGTTAGCCATGTACAAACATCGATGACCCTCGCGTCGCCCGCTGGGCAACCGAGCCGAGGGGGTGGTACTGGGGGTACCACCTCCTTTCGCGGTCGGCCCACGAGGAGACAGCGTCGAGAGGTGACTCCTCGGCGCTGTAGGTAGGAGGTGGAGGGACGGCATTAACACAGCCGTCCCGGGGGGCGGGGGGAGCAAACGCCCCCCCTCCAGAGAAGAGCCCTTCCCTTAAACACCTATAGGGGAGGGCAATGGGCGGGGTTGGCCGCGGTCATGCCGAGCGTTTCCAGTGCCAGCCCTACGCCCGAGAGTCACCGGGGGGTTTTTAGTGAGTGAAACTCCACATTGGCCGTCTCCGCCCCCAGCGGAGGCGGTGCACCTTTCAAGGTTTTCCCCCTGTCAAAAAGAAAGAAAGGGTATTTAGTCAGCAACTGGTGATATACCGATTGTCTGACGACGGTTTTGATCGTAGCGGCGTCGGTGTTCGCCGCGAAACCAGAAGTCGACAATCCCGTCGTGGGGTTGACTAAACGTTTAATTCACGGGTCCAAAAAAAAGCCAATTACAAACATGGGTATTTTTTCTATTTTTTCCATTTTTAAATATTTTATTGGTAACTTTTCAACAATCTGTACGAATTTCACGGCCGACATATTTCACACTCAAACACAAATGAAGCGGCAGACATCGTTGACGACGTGCTTCATGCCGAACGCATGCAGCGACGAAAACGCAATGCTGAAGCGTGTGTGGACACACGTCCGTTGTTTTATATTGGTCACTACATGGAAGCGTCCTGCAAGCGTCAAATGTCTTTGAAGCGTCTATGACGAGACGCAGACGCCTTAGTGGACAGTAAGCCTTAGTGGACAGTGGACCTAACTGTTTCTATTGATATATAAAAATTTAGGGGTAATTTAAAAATAACACGGATACAAAGGTATCATTTATAATTTCAGTAGTATTTCTACGATAATTAGATCGATAGATATTTTAAATACTCTCATGTTTTCATTTTCTGGATTTTGTAAACAGAAAAAAAAAATCATTTTGTATTTCACTTCCTTTTAAAGGAGGTGAAATACAATATGATTCGAAAGTAAGTACCAATTTCAGTCCCGTACTCGGAAACATAGATAACATCAATGCAAATACAATTATTTTAATTATATTGAAAATAAGATGATGCAACCGTATTTATTATTAAATTAAAATAACAGAAATAGTCTCAACGATGCGATCTTTAATACACTTCTGTAACTCACATGTATGAATTAAATATTGGGGAGACTTCTGTTTTCTTCAAAATTTATTAAACAAATGTTTTAGTTAATTAATACCAGTCTACCTAATTACATGACGTCTTTTCATCGATTTGACAGTTTATAAGAGATCGAATTTATTAATTAACTCGGCTTAATGTTTGCATTAACCAAAATTTTCCTAAACTCTGTTACACAATTGAAGTTAATATTTCTTCCTTATTTTAATGTAATAATTTTTAAATAGAAGTTGGTTAGCGCATATGCAAAATGAAGGACCATACCTATTAAAGAAACTTAATGTAACCACAAAAAAACCAAGAACACCAATATTTCCCATTATAGATAAAATAATCAACTTATAATTTGATCCATTCATTTACGCCATCGTTCAGAATACTTGCATCAGTAAACATTCAATAAGAAAAAATTTATATCATTAAATATTATAAGTTTTGAGAAAAATTAATACTTATTCACATAGGGTATTAATAGGAGTACATAAATAATAGTGGACACTGCAAACAATTTCATTTTCTGCATCAATACATTTACTTCCTTTAAAAATACTTGTCCTAACTAACAACATGATAACTTATTGCACTCGTGCGAAAATTTTTAAATATATTTCGTTTTTGATAAACGTTTAAAACTTTCGACACACTTAAAACGAACGGATAACAGGAATGACTGTAACATCTGTAGGTGAATGTTACTTTATAAATCCTTTAAATACTTTATAAAAAAGTTCCATGTGTATTTTATGTTATATTACGCGAAATTTTGTTAACAGGTCTCGGTCAGCCGTGTGGCCGTGGTCTGCCGCGCACAAAGCCCCTCTCTCGACCGCGACTACACGCGCCTCCGCAAGCTGGACGCCGGGCACTCCCTGAGTGGCGGTATCGGGTAGGAGTTCCGATACCCTCCGCGATTTCCTGAAAGTGGAGCCTACAAGAGAGTGACGGTTGCCGGCTAGCACGCAATACAATCGGGGTTCGCAAGCAAGATGCGGATATTCTCCTCACGGCAGGACGCGGTTCGAGAATAAACGATGGTCGTCGTTCTGCGTTCATCTCTAAATTATTAACGCCACGCGCCTACCCTTGAGGGCAACGCTACAACAGGTGGCAAACGATAACAATTCGATAACAATATTCGTCCACAGTCTGGCTCTCATCGCAATACAACTAATTAACAAGGTAATTCCGTACGGCGCCTTCGCTAGATGGTATGCACGTTACGCTATGGTTTGAGGAACTCCGAGGAAATGCGCCCGTCCACTACTCGCGGTCGCGCCCGCGAATTCGCAGCCTCTCACAGAAGGTGAGTCCGATGTTCTAGATACGACTTTTCCGAGCAGTTCGAGCTGTCGGATGTTCTAGATACGACTTTTCCGCAATCAAATCACAGATTCACCCGAGATGAAAGTGAATGGATTACCGCTATTGAATTCTCGGCAGGCGTTGCTCGCAAATATCCTCGTTGTTTGGTTTGCTCCCAAGCACTCGCAGTCTTTCCCCGATACAAAATACTACAAAACGCTCCGATGACTCCATTTACTAATAACGCTTGCAACCGAATGATTTGCTGCGGCTTTCGGCAATCGGCCGTAACGTTTAGCGGTACCCCCCTTTTCCTCGTTCTATCGTTTTCGTTCCCCGTGTGCCCCGCCACGTTTGTCCTATGGAGTATCTGCCGGTCTTCAGTTACGCCGCGTTTCCGGGGATTCCTCGAGCCCTCAGGATTTCCCCGCCAATATTTCCGGCTCCCCTGGTGCCGGACCGGAGTACAGTATTCGGTCCTCTGGACGCGCCTGTCGTCTCCGATGCTGGGTCTCTCCTGCTGTCACCTCCGTTGGGAGTCCTGTACAGAGGGAGACTCCAAGTCACTGCTACCATGGTCCTATTCCGTTGGTGCTGGTGTTTGCCGACTCCGCAGTCGAGAGAGCTGCCTCGCGAAGTAGGCTCCTTCACCGTTGTTTGACGATGTGGTCTCTTCGTAGGGTGGGAAGCCCTTGTCCCAAGTATCGGATTGTCCGATTCCCAATAACGGCTCCTGATCAGGGTGAGGAAACACGGTTCCAGAGTCGGGTGTCGCCTAACGCTCGTTACGGCCCTGTAATGGTGCGCAGATGCTCGGCGCGGAAAAAGACGCGGTTAGTCGCTATTCGAATAGGCGCTATTCCTCGGGGTTCCTCTAGGAGCGTTCGTGTGCCTGCGATTGTGTGTGGCGAGCGATGTTCTGCGGGGCAGAGGGCGGTCCGGTTCTATTGAGTTTACGCTCCAAGTTTGTATTTGGAGCGATCGCATTACACTGGCAAAAATGCAGCGTAACAGTTATCATTTTACATAAAAATAAAACAAATGCATAGACCAGTTTACTTTCTTTTTAAAATTTTTTTTACTTTCTTCTAAAACTTTTGACACTCTCAAGATGTTCATGAAAAATTTTAATTCATAATAAGCGTAATTCATGACAAATAAGCAGAAATAAAGTTTTATTCAAGAAATTCGATACGTACGAAATGAAATAGTGGTGGTGTACCAACTATAAAGGTACAACGAATCGTGTAGAAGTAATAATTAATACAATCGTGTAACATTTCCTTCGTCGACTACTACAATTATGGTCCAATGGAACCAAATAATCAACTCCGTGTCTCTTCCAGTACTTCGTGCAACTTTATCTGCAATTCTGTTAATAATTGCAAAATGTTAATATGTTATTACAATATACGTTTTAATTTCTTTACACGTGATGTTCCATAATAACCATACTAATTATAATTTACAAATTAGAGTGCAACCTAGTCTCACAACATAAAATTACTTCAAAAATTAATTATAACGCAATACACTGTAACATTTTTTAAATGCAACATATATATTAAATACATTCAGTAAAGTATTTTTAAATGAGAATAAAATGTAATATATTAAGTATATTAGATAAGTAGTAGATAGATTAGTCAAGTGTATTCCACGCGTATTTTTCCCATATTTTCTTATTAATTCTGAAACGAAGCCACGGAAGCAATTTCGTTATTTTTCATTTTTGTCATAGTTTGGCATGTAGAAACTATCCTACGAAGGTGTTCCTACATTTTTAGTAACGCCGTGTATACTGACATAACGTTAATTGAGCTAAATAAATCAGAGATTCCAAAACAAATTCCGTTTCAAACACAAGGGGAAAGCACATTATTCGATACAGAATTTAAAAATGCATCTGATTTTATTGTATTTTTTCTTGAGCTTATCAAAATCCTGTTACGTAGTGAAGTAGACCTGCAACTTCCTATACAGCACGTAACAGTATAGTTGATAACATCACAGTACACAGCTAGGATAAATTAGGAAGTTACTTATTCTCATAGTAATAAGATTACTTTTTCCTTCCCTTAATTTTGTTTCAATACAAATAACAATACTAATGATTTCTCCGATACTCTCTTAATTCTAGTATTCTAATTCGGTTGATATTTCTCAGTGAATCTAAATTTTTACTTAAAATCAAAATGATAAAGCAAGAAACATTTTCTCTTCCGTTCTTGAACGTTCTAATTTTCATATACTATTCTTATATTAATTATCAATCAGCGCTCGTCGATAAAAACAAACAGTATTTTATGTTATCATTTATACAGGGTACACCAAGCGCCAATTTTTACAGTCAGCACCAACAATTAATAAAACCACTAATCGAAACTACAGGTCGCGATACTCAGAGCTACGCTGTCGAAACTCCTGAGTTGTTGATGCTCACAGTTGTTGAATTACTATACATATAACATGCTATGATAGTCTTCTCACATACGTATACATACATATACCACGAACAAAATTCCACAGCTCTGACTATTCACAATCTAATTTATACATTGTCGTGTATCGGTACAATCACTTGAATCGCAACTAATAATTATCAGATTCAATTAATCCACTAAACAATCATTTCAAAATATCACTCTTAATGATATACCACACACGAATAAATATTGACAAAATCATATTATGCGAATTGAACTAAAACCTTATAAATCATACAGATTTAATTACATAGTAAATGTTAACAGAAAATGCATAGTGTTGCAAAATATCTGATTACCAATATTTTTAACATTTGTAATAATACATCTTTAAATAATTACGAGAAATATGCCTAAAACGTATTTTCATGTCAAGTTGTATTACTATGTATACATCATCACGTATAACTTTCAAATGTTGGTTACACTATTCTTTGACATAAGATATTGCTTAGATTTAGATACCTAAAAATCTTCATTCAATTAAATGGATCTTGGTCTAAATAAAAATATTTTTAGACGTATTGGAATAGTGCAATAGTTTTGATGGATTTTCTATAAGGGATATGATCACCATTGTATTATGGAAACAATAAACTGTTATGTTAATATATTATGTGTCGATGTCAATGTAATACAGTAAATTGTTGTTTAGGACTAAAATTAACGCGAATAAGTGTGATTTATTATTTAAAATAAAATTGAAATTGAGCTCTCGAGAATAAGTTTGAAAATAGAAGGAATAAACGTTATAAGCACCGTAAAAAACATTTTTGATCCATTTATTGTGTCTATTCCACCCCGTGGTGAAGCGAATATTTATTAATATAATTTAATCATACAATTCAAAAAATACCGGTATCCTAAAATTTGTTTATTAAAAAAAAAAGTTCTATTGAAAATACATATCCTATAAAAAAATCATTATGTATTTCATGAAATTATTATTAAATTATATTTGAAATTATTATTAGTCCATTCCTTTAGAGTTAAATCCATCGAAACTTTTGCATTGACTGAATATGTATACTAAAAATATAGAAAAGTCACCTTGATTGCCGCATATTTCTCCACGACCAGCTTGATCGCTTGATTTGTCAGAAATAGTCAATCAGTCAATGAATTATATAAGTACCTAACTTGCTTGTGCGTATTCTGAACCATGGACATTGTATAGGAACCGATTGAAAACCGTGGCAAGACCCACAATTAATAACTCGATTATAGTTTCAGGCGTGCATTTCACGTATGCAAGATTTTTACACTATTTCCATTTTATGCTACTCTTCTTAGCTTTCGACTAAAAGTATGTACCTTTAAGCTATGTCCATTCAGCTATAAACAAGCAAAATCTATGAAGTAGCATTAGTTTTACTCATATTTACTTTCAAAAACAGGCTCCACTCGATTATCGTCCCATACTCGGATCCGCACCGGGACAATAATCTTATAGGGAGAATTGCTTCAGATCCTCGTAAATGTGTTTTTTGCCCGAAGCCTGAGCCTCGGCAATAAACGCGGAGAGGCAACAAAGTATGCGCTTCACATGTTCCACGCCCCCGCCCCCCCCTTCCCGCCACTGGTAGGGATAACGCCTGGACAATAATCATGTAAAACAAGCTAGACGATAATCGAGAGGAGTTCGTATTAGTTCAACAAGCACATTTAAAACTGTACAAGTAATAATACTATGTACCAATTGCCGAAAAGAAAATTCAGAATGAATATCAATACATATATGATGAAACTATCGTCAGTTATAATAACATTTTTATCGCAAAAATCATTTCATATTGATTTTGATAATTTTGTTTCAAGTTCTGTATTACGCCTGTAATTCGCATTTTTATTGACTTCAGGTAGAAAATATCAATGTATATTTTGTTCAAATAATAACGGAGATTGCATAATAATGTGTAGAAATAAGAAAAAAGGATGGCCGTAATTGAACATTTTGAAATTTTAAACGAAAACCCGAACTAATACTTCTTTGATACTTGTAATTAATCTGTATTTTCTTATTTGTAAGCTGTATGTTATTTTTAATTTGTAAATTAATGATCCTCCTTTTGAATTTTATAATTCTAAGAAATTGTTAAATGAATTAGAATTAGAGGATACACAATAATTACACTGTTCAGCATGTATGATACCTCCTGTAATAGGCGTTTCTAATAGATCTGTATGAGCTGCATACGACTTTACAAACCGTTTTTTCCCAGCCGGTCCAGTTTTGTTAAATCTTTAAAGCTTTGGAATTGTGTTGTGTTTTTACGGTAATAATTATTCAGTTGCTTTTGACACTGTCAATTTGTATTCAGCTCATAAAGATCTATCAAAAACAAGTATTAACGATTGTGAGGTAGGAAAAAAGTTAAAATTTGTCGGTTATTGAGTAAATTGTAAAATGAAACTACGTAATAACTCCGTATTCATATTTTGTTGAATACAATTTGATTGATGCAGTTTAAAATTAAAACAATATATATTTTCTATTTTGATATTTACGAAATTATTTTTTACGTAAGCATGAAAGCGAGAAGTACCTTCTTTCAACATCACGTACGCATTTATCTTTGGGCAACATTGATTACCTTTCAGCACTCAGTGGTATGATGAAGTTTCACTTAACAATTATTTCTTCATATTTCACAGGAATATATATTATATTCATTATTTATATAGCATGCGTGATCTGTATTCATTGTTTGATTGGTCTTTCAAAAAAAAATATATGTAAGTAATTGAAATCAGTCATTTAAATCGTTAATTTGAAGAATACAGTTCTGAACATATTTTATAAATAATGATATGTAGTTTAACTATTTGTTAATAAAAGTAGAATTCTTTGAACCATTCTTATGCATTTTGCAAAGTATTACACATATGACGATGCCTGGTCAATAAAGACTGACTCTAACTTATTTACACGAAGCGAAGTATTTCACAAACAGTAACGTTCACGTGATTTAACTCTTTGGTGTATTGCATGTACATAGTATGGACAATGTCTCACGTTTCTAGTGCTCCAACTTACATGGTGGGATATTATTCGTACCACCTTAAAATCGTGAAATTGCTAAGAATAAACAATAATTAAAATGAAACTACTTTAGTCGCATTTTGTAGAAAAAAATTCTGTGCAACTACATTTTTTGTTGTTGAAAAAGCCTATGTTTCAAAGAGTTAAATGTTTGTTTTTCGTTAGTTTGTGATACAAATTTTATTTTAATTGTTTAAACAACTATTCACGCAGCTGGTTTGGTAACAAAATTTTTTGGCACCAAAATGTACTCAAACAGTGCCACATCCTCTAGATGTTCCAAATTATACATTTAAGAACTTTTTTCATTTTTTACCGTTAAGAAGGGTTTAATAAAACGATGTTTTGAGACAGTTAATACGGTAAAAGCTTTGGAAGCTATTCTCAAGAAGACAAATCAATCAGGCTTTTAGTATGTGCTCGACAAGTAACAGAATAGATGGGACAAGTGCGTTCCATTAAGAGGAGAGTAAATACATGGAAAGTGAAAATTCTGCAAAAGAGTAATTGTAAATAGTAAATTTTTAATAAATCTTGTCTCAATCTTTATTAAACAGTCCTCGTACCTTTCACTTCCATGCTGTATGTAACAATTTAATTTGAATTGGGAATACATTTACGGAAAATACGTCTCGCGGTGTTGTATTCGAAAATTTTTAATAGATATTCTAAATAAATATTTTTTAAAACGTGAAGTAATGCAGCGGTTAATTGTTGTAATAAAAACTACTCTTTAAAGTAGAATGTTCGTCAGATTTGCTGTACAAGCTACAGTTATAGCTTTACTATGGCTCGATCCTCATTATCGATTAACTCCCGGTGCGCTCACGTTCAGATCTCGGTTCGATCACATCCCTAAATATCCACACTATCGGCCGTTCACGAACACATCCCTCAGTTGATTTTCCACTTTCCTACTATGAAGTTCGTAATCATTTTATCCCATACAATGGTAGTACTTTCAGATGACGAAATGGTTGTAATTGCTGTCGCATTGGACAAAGATGATAAAGAAAATGAAAAGTGTCAAAGAAGAGAAAACAATTGGTCAATGTGAAAAAACGGAAGGAAAATATTTCACATTATATTCCCATTTAATGGATGATGACGACAAATTCCTGAAATATTTTCGAATGAGATCGGATGTATTCGAAAGAATAATATCTAAAATTGAAAAAAGAAATTTGAAAAGAAGTACCAGATTTCCCGAAGCTATTTTTCCGAGGGAAAAATTACACTAGTCAACATGATTTTTGTCCCAAAGAACATTTATACTGGCCCTTATAGATTTTTTTGTGCTGAATACGAATCCATAAACAGTTTTTTGTCATTGCCCTCAGTTTCCGAGAAATTTGATTTTTTAAAACGATGCAAATTTTCATCTTTGAACATTTCCTGTGGTCAAACATTAATAGTTATTCAGTTCACTGTTACGTTAAATTATTCTGTAAACTCTCCCGAATAAAATGGTATACGTTGTTATCGCATTATCAACATTTTAACATGTTTAAACAACCATCAAAGGGAAACGGACACCGAAATGAACCAATTTTTACAGATATTTGTAATATTTCAAAAAGTAAGGGTGCAAGACGAAATTTGACTGCATCAGCAGATACAGTAAACATTTTTCTTCCAGATAGCATTAACAGAAATAGTAAGACACGTTTTGTGTTCAATACAAGAGCGAAATAGTTTAGTAAAACTTGAAACGCTGGCAGTGGTACTCCAAAGCGGCAAGTGCAGGCGTTCGACTGTCGCTCGACTGTCGATCGGCTACCGCCTTTGAGTACTTTTCTATTAATGCTTTCCGGAAGAAAAATGTTTACTGTATCTGCTGACGCAGTCAGATTATGTATTGCACCCTTACTTTTAGAAATAAATTAAATATCTGTAAAAATTGGTGCATTTTGGGTATCCTTATCCCTTTGATCGATGTTTAAACATGTTTAAATGTCGATAATGCAATAACAAGGTATACCATTTTATTCGGGAGAGTTTACAAAATAATTTGACGCAACAATTAACTGAATAATTATTAATATTTGAACAACGAGAAATGTTCAAATTTTAAAATATGCATTTTTTTTAAATCAAATTTCTCGGAAACTCAGGGCGATGGCAAAAAACTGTTTACGGATTCGTACTCAGCACAGAAGAAGCTATAAGAATCAGCAACTGGATGTTGGAAGACAAACAAAAAGTTAAATTTTGTTGACCAGTGTTAGATGTATACCTAAGGTAAATAGTACATTTTTAAATATTAAAAGACTTTAACGAATACCAAACACATCACAGAATGCAAAACTAAAATAGACATCCATTATCGATATACATACAACATATCTGTGTACTGGGACAATTGACAGAATGGCCAATCGTATTCTTCCACGTTCCTTATAACATATTCGTTCGTTGTAGTAGTCTGATTGTAATAAAGAACTGTTCACTGTAGCATTAGCTCGTTGTAACATCGTTCGTCGTATCATACCCCACTATACAGGGTATCCCAAAAATGTCCTCCGACCCGGCAATGGGCACTCGAGGGGTGAATTGGAACAACTTTTTCCTTAGCAACAATGTAAACTGAGGCTTCGTTATCGAGATATTACCGAAAAACCGCGACCAATCAGAGCGCGAGTTTGCCAGCCGAGTTCCCGCGCTAGCGGTGGCTACGCGCTACGCTTGTACTACGAAGCTCCGAACAAGTAGGTCAGCATGCATCGCAGGAAACTGCATATAATAGCAAATAAAAAAGACGTAACAAATACAATCATACTTTCTATCATCTATCGTTTGTTATTTAAAGAGATTAATAAATGAAACGTAAATGTAGGCAAATTATGTGTAACGTAAAAATACGAATGCACATTTACTTTTTTGTAAATTCCTTTTTACGAATTTGTAAATTTCCTTTTCAAATAACGTGTGAACCAAAAGGTAATGTAATAGAGAATGAACGAGAAGTGATCGTAATTCGGTATTGGTATAAAAATTCGTAGTTTAATAACGGTCAACAATGTTACTGATAATGAATAAGTATCTTCAAAAAACCCGAAGAAAAAGTTAGGTACAGAAACTTGCAGAATTATCGCAGGAAATAAACCATAGCTCGCGTTAAATTAAGAGAATAATAATCAGCAATAAATTGATTAGAACTAACCCTTTCGGAAATTCACCTGCAGTTTGCAAACCTGTGTCACTAGGTCACTGAACCGATCATGGTCATCGACGGCCGAAACGGTTTATGGCAGGGTATCGCCCAGTGCGCGGGTGATCGCAGGTATACCTCACCAGCCGAAGTTAAGGGTTGTAACGTCAAGTGCGTCCTGGTTATTCCACCGAATACGTACTCACTTCACTGCACGATCAATAACACTGATCACCCGACACAATCACTTAATGTATTTTTAATCCAACGTGTTGTTACTGCGTTAGGAAAATTCGTGGCCCCGGAGAGGGCCGATTGTTTTCAATTTTTCGACGTTTTACGTAACCAAACACTTGCACAGCAACACCTGCATATACGTTATTTTGTACGTACCACCATAACATTGCGTAATACTCCCGTGAACTGAACATCTCTGTCGCCCGATTGCTAACCGACTGACAGAATTTTTCCTCTACCCCCAAGTAGTTTCCCATCGTTACATTGTGAGTTCACTCCCACCACGACAAGATTTAGGTAAAACGAAACCAACGGTTCTAGGATAACACGTGCTTTGCAGAAGTACAAGGAAACAACCGTCGCGCAGTTTCACCAAAGCGCATTACCCGTTAATTTATTGCCAGGGTACCTACTCCTTCGAGATAGAAAACAGACATCACGTGCATCGGCTTGAAAATGTCCGAAATGAAGAGGACCACCAACGTATCCCTTGCTTCGAGTTGGAAAGTACAATGTACATTGTCTATCTCGAGGAGCAGGGACAAAAATTTACCGACACTTGTCAGTTGACGCTGCTTGGCCCTGGTCGACCACTCTTGTACAGGCTGGAGTATAATTTTCGGTTATTTATAAAATTGTCAATTGTCAATTCTGGTGTGAGTTCACGGTTGCTATGAGGCCGAAGATTTGGAGCCATAAATAACCGAAAATTATACTCCAGCCTGTACAAGAGTGGTCGACCAGGGCCAAGCAGCGTCAACTGACAAGTGTCGGTAAATTTTTGTCCCTGCTCCTCGAGATAGACAATGTACATTGTACTTTCCAACTCGAAGCAAGGGATACGTTGGTGGTCCTCTTCATTTCGGACATTTTCAAGCCGATGCACGTGATGTCTGTTTTCTATCTCGAAGGAGTAGGTACCCTGGCAATAAATTAACGGGTAATGCGCTTTGGTGAAACTGCGCGACGGTTGTTTCCTTGTACTTCTGCAAAGCACGTGTTATCCTAGAACCGTTGGTTTCGTTTTACCTAAATCTTGTCGTGGTGGGAGTGAACTCACAATGTAACGATGGGAAACTACTTGGGGGTAGAGGAAAAATTCTGTCAGTCGGTTAGCAATCGGGCGACAGAGATGTTCAGTTCACGGGAGTATTACGCAATGTTATGGTGGTACGTACAAAATAACGTATATGCAGGTGTTGCTGTGCAAGTGTTTGGTTACGTAAAACGTCGAAAAATTGAAAACAATCGGCCCTCTCCGGGGCCACGAATTTTCCTAACGCAGTAACAACACGTTGGATTAAAAATACATTAAGTGATTGTGTCGGGTGATCAGTGTTATTGATCGTGCAGTGAAGTGAGTACGTATTCGGTGGAATAACCAGGACGCACTTGACGTTACAACCCTTAACTTCGGCTGGTGAGGTATACCTGCGATCACCCGCGCACTGGGCGATACCCTGCCATAAACCGTTTCGGCCGTCGATGACCATGATCGGTTCAGTGACCTAGTGACACAGGTTTGCAAACTGCAGGTGAATTTCCGAAAGGGTTAGTTCTAATCAATTTATTGCTGATTATTATTCTCTTAATTTAACGCGAGCTATGGTTTATTTCCTGTGATAATTCTGCAAGTTTCTGTACCTAACTTTTTCTTCGGGTTTTTTGAAGATACTTATTCATTATCAGTAACATTGTTGACCGTTATTAAACTACGAATTTTTATACCAATACCGAATTACGATCACTTCTCGTTCATTCTCTATTACATTACCTTTTGGTTCACACGTTATTTGAAAAGGAAATTTACAAATTCGTAAAAAGGATTTACAAAAAAGTAAATGTGCAATCGTATTTTTACGTTACACATAATTTGCCTACATTTACGTTTCATTTATTAATCTCTTTAAATAACAAACGATAGATGATAGAAAGTATGATTGTATTTGTTACGTCTTTTTTATTTGCTATTATATGCAGTTTCTTGCGATGCATGCTGACCTATTTGTTCGGAGCTTCGTAGTACAAGCGTAGCGCGTAGCCACCGCTAGCGCGGGAACTCGGCTGGCAAACTCGCGCTCTGATTGGTCGCGGTTTTTCGGTAATATCTCGATAACGAAGCCTCAGTTTACATTGTTGCTAAGGAAAAAGTTGTTCCAATTCACCCCCCGAGTGCCCATTGCCGGGTCGGAGGACATTTTTGGGACACCCTGTATACATAAAAGAAGAAGTCCTGAATAACTCATCAACGCACAGTTCAAACCACTGAATGTTGAAACATGAAATTTTAGGGATAGCTTCCCCTTAGGACGTAGGCATCCACTAAGAATGGATTTTTTGAAATCCACCCGTAAAAGAGGTGAAAGGGGGATAAATGAAATAGGTTGTGGGAATTTTCAATATCTATTAGTCCCAATGAAATATTTCACTGCTTTGTGCTTTAAAATTCTACTTATACAAATGCCTAGAAGATAATCTCACGATTGTTTGAAATTCCATCTAGAAAGGGTGAAAAGGGATAAAATTTGTTTCTATGCATTTCTCAACATCTCTCAAACCATGTGTGATATTCCACTGCTTTTGTTTCAAAATGCGACTTATACAAGTTTAAAAATTGAAAGTATAGTAGTACTAGTATGCTTCGCCTGACGGCTGTATTGACAGTGACTTTTTAAATCAGTAAAATATTTATTTGAGAGGATAGAATGAACTTGTGTTTGGAGATTTGTATATAAAAATATAAATTTGCATAAACATCCGTGGTCTAGTTATAAGCATTGAACACGGCATAAAATAAGTAACAATGGAATTATTAGTTGCACTTATGCGTTATTTATATCTAATAACAATAATACACCTTTGCTAAGCTACAATGTATACTATCGTAAAGAATTACATGAAAAAGCATATTTTTCGAAATTTCAACACTTTTTATTAGCCGTATTGACTTCACAGCTATGTGATATTCGAAAAATCGTGAAGTGACTAGTGGAGTCGAGAAACGCGTCCACAATCGGTTCAGTTCCGGACAAGTTCGATCGAGCTCCAGCAAAATATCGTTCTCAAGGATCGTTGCTAGGATGCGATCGAACCGAGATTGGACAGTTACCCATAATGTGAATACAACTAATCTAAACGACGGAATACTATTTAATCCCTCCGACCCGAAAGGAAACCGAACCGAGAGCGGGTCGATAGTGTGGATTGAGCCTGAAGAATCTATGAACAATCTTCTTTGATTTACCGGATATAATTGTATTACTTTACTATGCGTGCCTGCTGTTTTTCAACAGCAGTTAATGGTAAAAATTTTCCATACAAACCGAATTAATGGAATTTCTCTGCTTGAAATACAAAAATTATGTAGTTGTCAACTGCAA
Source organism: Dufourea novaeangliae (assembly GCF_001272555.1). Taxonomy (NCBI): domain Eukaryota; kingdom Metazoa; phylum Arthropoda; class Insecta; order Hymenoptera; family Halictidae; genus Dufourea; species Dufourea novaeangliae. The sequence continues at coordinate 12,836 of NW_015374172.1, read as the reverse complement.
TTTATTTTGCACCGGATAGAACTTCACATGCCTTACTGTAAAATATAAAACGTGAAGAGGACATCCACATTTATGTCTCTTTATATTACTATAATTAATAAAATGTGTTAGAAATTATTCGTATACCCTTCGAACAACTCTATATAAACTTAACGAACGGAGAACAAAGATTGATTTAATTCTATTTAAGTATTCACATACACAAGTTGACACAGTGTCACTTCTCTGTAATTGAAATTAAGTTGTACGTACTAGGAATCATTTGAACAGGTACTTGCTACGTCTGTAGCGATCAGAATGACTCGAAGAAATTCTTCGACGAAGTCGCATTCGACTAGTTCTCGTAAAAATCTCACATAGGTGACCACATATTTTACAAACAACAACTGTACATTTACAATGTATTAAATATACACCGTCGTAACATGAGAATTCATTGTCTGTGGCAGTGGTCGGCAACCGACCGAACTTATACTTCTCGTTTGTAACACAGCATTCGGAAAATTAACGAAGATTTGGGTGTATGAAAAATAAATAAGTAATAACAATAACTTACAAACATTTAAGATTTGTGGACAGTTAATTCTGTTTTTACACGAATCTCTTTTACACGATGTTGCTTTAATACGACCTAGAAAAAGAATAAATTCTCTTTTTGAACGATTTGTTTTGATCGAACTGAATTGTTTTAATTTTAATTCAAAGTGTCAATATTCCTACTTATTTTTCTAGGAAATTGTTCTCAATTAAAGAGACAAGTTCTTAATTGGTTTTATCGTCTTCGTTTTACATACTGGTTTTTATCGATTTGGAGGCAATCCTCAAATTTTTCGTATTTATGGTACCTTCTTTTTGTGCGTTTTTCTTTACACCGACTTTTCAGAAACGTATTATCTATCGTGTAAAAGCAGAATTAAGTATATATGAATAAAAACACAAAGACTTTTAATACATGAGACTGTCTCCCATAGTCTGTGCTGTGAATGAACAAAAATTAAGTTAAAATATAAATACACTTTCACAAGGAGTTACATAGTTTGCGAACGAATTCTTACGAAACACTGATTAAACATTTTGGAAACTCACGCATGTAGGTTCGAACCTAAAGGGATCACTTCTATAATACTACATAAACAATAAACAATTTCTATTTATGCACGAATATATCGTTACACTTTGTACATTTATCAATTCCATTTAGCATAAATAATTTTAAAACTTGAGAAGCCACTATATGACAATGCTTATCGTTCAAGAATATTCATAGAAATGATTAGCCTATCATTGTATATTGATTTTAATATCTTAACAAGTGTAGACATCACATTCGGAAAATCTTATTAGTCTACGTGTAACTAGATCGAATTTTCTTTTCGATTAAGGTTACTTCGAAACCATTATGTAAATATAGTTACAATTTACTATACGAGAGATGGCTATCAATTTGTTTATATGAAACATTTCCATTCTTTTGAAGAGACCTCTTTTGATTATACAATTTTTTGGTATGAAGAAGTGTTTCGTAATACCAATAATTTCATGTTTACAGCATACATTACGATCCAAATATCATGAATTAGTAAAGTTTGAAAACATATAATGTTCAGTGCTTTTTGCAAAGTAAATTTAATAATAATGGCAAATAACTGCACATTATATATTTTTTTCATTTATTATAAAGTATTTCCCTCTTATAATCATTGAGTTTTACCAATTCTCTTATAATCACATCATTGCCCTTACAATTTTATGGTTCTTTATAAATAGAAGCAAAATACCAACCAATAATAATATAAGGAAATACTTTACATCGAATTATCATTAATTTTCAAAAAGTTACTGCTATTAACCTTTGTCCTTCAACGCTTTACGTATGAAATATAAGTTTCGTACATTGTTCTTGGATATGATATATTAAAAATATTCAACTGATGCAATTTCGGTGAAAAATACTGAATCAATAAATACAGTATCCAATGATATTTAGCGATAATTAAAAATATAATATTCTTCGTTTTTGTACGATTAAAATAAAAATTTCTAGTGCGTGACATTTTGCAGTGTCAAACGTTTTTTTGTAAATATCATATTTTTTTAATTTTAAGTAGAAAAAATTATAACTATATTCTGTACAGAGTAGTTTAAGATACCCAATCCACACATGTACATTTTGTGTAACGTCAAATAAAAATTAAGTAAGTGCCTTCTAAAGTCGAACCCACATGAGCAGTTCATCTACATAGTGATAAATATTCATTTAACATAGCAGTTCCGTGCCTAATGAACACTCATAAAAATACTGGACGAACATAGGGTTAAGATCTTTGGTGTTCTAGAAACATTTAAAACTATATTAGCATATGTACGCACGAATTTTATCTTATTATTCAGTATCTACAATTTTTTTTGTAGTTTTAGTATTCAAGGATATTCTATTACATGTACCGATTGGTGACATTAACTCATTAATGTATGTAACTGTATTACTTCAATTTTGAATAAATTTCGAGAGTCGTGTGATTTGTCGAAAGAATAATATATGTAAAAATGTTACTTTTCGTACTTGTTGCAATTGAAATAACTGATTTTGAAAGAAACTTCTATTTATTAAAGAATTGCACTTCTGTGGTACTAAGAATCAAATTTGGGAATGAGTCTACCAAGATAGTATGTACAAGCGTTTGATCTGCTCGTTTTTCTAGAACTTTCGTTTAATATTTTACAAACGATTTGACATATGAAACCAATGAAATGAGACCGTTGGTTCCTCAGTCAAAATTCGATGGCATTACACCAATAGCGTCGAACACGCGTGTACATTGTTCATTCCTTGTATCAATGTTTATTTTTAAAGCATTCTGTTCTTCAAATCGCCACAGTCGCAATAATACTGTTTACGAAAATAACACTTTGAAACCTTTGAATTTGAATATCGAGTCCTTAATATGTTAGACCTTAAGTGTCTAATTAAAACTCGATTCCGCACTGGCGCAATCGTTAAAGGAACCCCATTTAAATTCGCAATCACGTGATATGCTGAAACTAACTGCTCTGTGCGTAACCATCTTTGACAATCAACAATTAAAATAGTTCAGCACCGACGATTTCGACGTTAAAAAGTCTAAACAAGAAATCATTAACGTGTAATAATAAAAGATCACAGAATGATCTAATTTCGGAACTTCATAAAATTCAATAATCTAGGTAATTGACCACAATGAAAATCCTAATTGAATTGCACGATCACATTTCTGTACACTTTCGGAAAAACAGCATTTCGAATCTTCGTACAAACATGCGTAAATTCGTCAGTCTAAAGTGGCGAATCATTTATCTAATTAATATGTAAAAGTCCACGTTGTTCATCGAAAAGACACAAACTCGAGTACTCCTAATCTTTTTGTGATTCATAAAATTCGTAATCGGCAGTCTTTTTCATCGATTAACAAACTACCTCCAGGCTTAGTTTTCCTTCGCACCACTGCAAATGTCTAACTCGATGACATCGTGTTGGCGGTGTCGTTCACAGCGTTCCACGTGTTAAATACAAAATCGACGAAATGTGACAGATCGAAAACTGTCTCATTCATATCGGTAGGATTATTCGCTTCGCATGAAAGTCCGAGTGACGTAGACGCGATCGATTGATGCGCGTCGCATTAGTTCACATAGTTGAAACGGGTCCCGCAGAGGATTCCTCAAGTCTTTTTCAAATTTCCCGCGCGAGCCAGATCGTGTTCCCGCCACGAGGTTGTCGTGCACACACCGTCGCCTCTCCACCATTCGTTCACGTCCTTGTATGATTTTAGTGATCGATCGTCGTGCAACATAGCGCAGACTCGGCACCAAAAGTACGTGTTGATAAACTCGCCAGTGCCTTTCCAACGGAAATACGAATTATAGAGTTCGTCGTCCCTGTCCAAGCGATGCAAGTACTCGGCGAGCTCTTTCGGCGACTCGAACTCGTCCACGTGAATGTACGATCGATAAGGTGCGCTGCGGGCGTAGTCCGTTGGATGCGCACCCATCACAATGGGGAGGACGTTGTGCCTGAATCAAAAGAGAAAAAAGTGCTAAATTTCATATCACAAGAAAAGGAACGTCGGGCAGTTGAAACCGTAATGAATATATTGAGTTGGCCAAACACTAACGTCAAATTTCTGCAGTAGATGATGCTTTTTTTGGTTTTCAATGTAAAGCGCTACTTCTGATCAATAAAATATACATATACATATTCTCAAAGTTGACACATCAACACTTCGTTTAAAAGGAAAATCATTACAATTGGGTTAAATTATGCTTGACTTGATCTTGTTTTGAAAATGAGCAATTATGCTATTTTACTTCTGGAAAGAGAAAAACGTGGCACAAATAACAACAAAAAACATCCTATGTACCTTCATGATGATAGTGCTCTAAACCAGGGTGTCTTAAACTGTGGGTCGCGACCCCATATGTGGTCACGTAAAAGAATTTAGGGGTCTCGATAATATCGATCAACTCCAAAAAACGTTGAACTTGTTCTGCGGCTTGCAGTATCAAATATTCAGCCAAGATTTAATTTTTTACGCAAAAATAAACAAACACATCCATCTGATGAGTATGCAAATTTACTTTTGTCTTAATAAATGGTAATAGATGGTGAAATTATAAGTATACCAACGAATTGTTTGGACTTAAATTTTTTTAATAATTTTCTGTTAACGTTTTTATTTGTATATTTATTTTATGTGCCTATGTACATATGCACATGCACAGGGTCTTGTAAAATTATGTCAGGTGAAAATGGGTCGCGCGTGGAAAACGTTTAAGAAGCCCTGCTCTTCCCCTTTAACGTTTCTTCACGTTTAAGAAGCCCCGCTGCCTCAAAATGAAAAAGCATAATTGCTCCAAAAGTACATCTTCTCGACACTTATTTTTAACTGAAGGTCATTACAAGAAAACAAAAAACTATTTACTTCAGAAAACCGAGATTACTTTTTGGCCAACCCAGTATTTGATCGATGCGTAATCAAATTGCATTTGATATTCCATTAGGTTTTAATCAAATTTCAATTAGCTCGAGTGTCTACATTCTCCAACGAAGCACAGTCATGTGTATCATTATGATTAAAAATCTGAATTCGTGGAACTCATCTTCCGACTTTAAAGTTGATATTCAAAAGTGTTGATCGTACTGGTCATACCGAACGATGTTTTTGTTAAAAAAAATTTGTAAACACAACAACGTGTCGTAGTTAAGCATATTGTGGTTTGATTTTCGCGAAAACAAATTTTTAGAAAAAGGTTTTCAAAATTATATTTTTACGTATCAAATTATCAATTCTCTTCTTACGTTTCTCATAAATAGGGTATCTCAGCTAACTTGATCACCTCGAATAATGACTTAACGGTACACTTTAAGAAAATTTTTAAGCGAGGAACTTAAATGGCATCAAGGGGCACATCTTATAAGATACGTACTTTTTTTTGTGGGTGGAAACATTTCAGAGATTTCAAGGTCAACTTAATTTTTTTTTAACGGAATGATCTATTTCTTGTACCGTAGATTGATGGAGTATCAAATTCTGAGAAAAAATGTGTTGACCTTCATACGTCCTAAATCTAATAGTTAACAAGATATTTACAACATAATTTATAATCCGTACTTACTGTCTGGAAGCTAATAGATGCTCGAATTAATGCCCCTCAGTTTCAAAACAGCGATTTTAATACAGTGATTATTTTATAAATATCTCGTTAACTATTAGGGTTTGGAGGTATGAATGTCAACACATTTTTACTCAGAATTTGATACTTTATCAGTCTATGGTACACAAAATAGGTCATTCCGTTAAAAGAAATCAAGGTGACCTTGAAATCTCTGAAATGCCCCTTCCTGCAAAAAAAGCACGTACCTTATAAGACGTACCCCTTGATGCCATTTTAGTTCCAAGCCTCAAAATGTTCATAAATGTTACCGTTAAGCCATTATTCGAGGTGATCAAGTTAGCTGAGCCACTCTGTATGTATAAAAAGAATTTTAATCAGAAGTTTCTTAAATGAAGTTTATTTAATTGACCTTTCGTTTCCGGTGGCGCGTAAACGTACAGAGAGTGTGAATAGTGAAGAGATGGTATAAGTAGTAGTGAATGAGAAGAGTGAAAGGAGGAGTGAAAGAGTGTGTATGATCGCAGTGAAGTGCGGGCATCGCAGTAGAGAAAGAAATCCTGAGAAGGAGGGTGAGGTGGAAAGAAGAAGGAAGGATTAAAGGGAATCGTTATGGCAGCGCTGGGCAGCGTAGGGGTAGTGATGGGTAGTCGAGCCGAGCAGCTCGAGCTGTATTGGAAGCTTTCGATTCACCGGCTCGGCTCGGCTCGGCTGGTCAAACGGGCCGAAATGATAGTTTCATGAGGTGACAGCGGAGACACGAGGCTCTGGCACGCGAAGCCTCGGCGCGTAGAGATGTTATCTGGCCGCCAGCGACCGACCCTCGGACCCTCGGGTTACAGTGTAACACACGGAATAATCACCCAGGAATAAAGATTAAAACTTTTACTCCTTCCAGTGTATTTTCTTAAAAATGTTATAAAAAAATATAGGAGGTTCTCCTTACGAAAATAAGTCCAAACCCGACATAAATCGGACTATATTTAATAACATGTTATAATAAATTTACACGTTATTAATACATTGAACATTAAGACGTACATAAATATAATACAATCGCTCGCGTATTGTACAGAAGTAAGTAGGACTTCTTTTGTGTATACATATATACAGATTCAACATTAATCACGTCCTGAGATCCATGGTATAATATTCCGACTAGGTGACTGATTAAGTCAGTGAAGAAATAGCAGTGGCGCAGAAAAACGCTAAGGCAAGTGATATTTGTAATACTACTGCAAACAATAATATGTAAGATGTTTGCAGTCACTTTTCACAAGATATCACCAGCAACAAAATAATTTAGTTTCAAGGAATAAATGGAACATTACATCAGATCTCGATTCTCCGTTGTTTCAAACATCTAATACTATATCAGCATAGTAAAACAATGCACGAATGGCACCAACTTGAATACATACTCAAGAGTAGTTTTTCATTATCGAATGCTTGCAAGTTAGAATACTGCAAGAATACTAAGAATTTTTACACAAATGATGAGATATAAGTAAAATAAACTGTCGCGTCGCGTATACAGTTTTCAGAAATACCGTTATGGACATTTTATCGTCATTGGGTTTTGTAACAGCTGCCAAGCCCGAGGGTAGGATTTGCTACGTGACTTTTTCATTAATTTCCAAACTGCGAAACTCGGGCTTTCTTTAATTGCTTTACGACCCTTTATGCCTCGAGTCAGGCAAAGAGTGTTCGCCATGTGCACGAATATTACCTGCGACGGAAGTCCGGTTTCCGCGCGGATCGGCATTATCCTGCCGTCGAATACAATAGAAACAGACTTTCCACCAATTTGTACCTTATTTTAGCCAGTAAGAATATGAAAATATTCACTTCGTTTCCCACCTACGCGTTAAGACACCACCGTAACAATTACTTTTACTTCAACGAAAAGGCAAAACTGTGATCAATTATCCCACCTGTTCCTGTTTTCTTACTGTTGCGAATCGAACTACATAAGTAATACTGAAAATAGTCCGATTTATGTTAGGTTTGGACTTATTTTCATGAGGAGAATCTCCTACATTTATTCATAACATTTTTAAGAAAGCACACTGAAAGGAGTAAAAGTTTAAATTTTTATTCATGGGTGATTCGTTCTGTGTGTTTGTATCTTGTATCCCGAGCGTTGGTCGCCGCCGGCTTATCTTATAATAATATCTCGCCTCGCCGAGGCCCGACGCTCGTCGCCAGCGTTTCTTAGGGTGGAACGATGATGTCAACCGGTATCGATACGGCTCCAGTCGAGCCGAGCTTCCTCCTCTAAGGCTTGGCTCGGCTCGGCTCGAGCCGTATCGATTACCCATCACTGCATAGGAGCCCTTCACGCGCCTGCTTCCCCTTCTAACCTTTCTTTCGCGCTGTGTGTCTTCGTAAAAACAAAGAAGCCCAAACTCTTGTCTTTGTCACTCTATAGTATAGCCGGACGGTAGCAGGGGTAGGTTTTAGCTCCCGGGAACCAACTTTGTCCACTGCTGCGTTAGGGAGAGATTAGGAGAAACGAGTATACACGAAGCATATGGTAAGGCACAGGAGGCTCTAGAAATTCTGAAGATTTGGTGCAATAGCACGGGTTTATCGGTAAACCCAAATAAATTGGAGGTTGTTAGATTCACCAAACGAATCAATATCCCGGCAACAGAACCTTTAACGTACGAAGGTAAGGTCTAAACGCTAGTGGACACTGTTAAAGTTCTAGGTGTAACATTCACGAGAAAACTACTCTGGAGGAAACACACCTTTAATAAAATAAAATGTGGAAAAAATAACTTACATATGGTGAGTAGAGCGATAGGAGGAACATGGGGGTTCTCTCCAAAAATCACCAATTGGATATGCAAGTCAGTTGTAGTACCAAGGGTAACACACGGGGCAATAGCTTGGTGGCAGACAGCAAAAATGACAACGGTAAAAGATTGACTCAATAGCCTTCAGGAACTAGCATTACGTGGATCATTGGGAACGTTGAGTACCACACCGTTAAGGACTATGGAAGTATTGACCAATACTGCGCCATTGGACATAGTGATATTGAACATTGCACTCAGAACAGCGCATAGATTAAAGTATTGAAATAGTTGGGAGGATAACGATTTTGGACACGCCTCGATTATGTACTCGGCGGCGGATATAGAACAACGGGAGTGGATGCAGTTCGAGCAAGATAGGTGTGCACCGTTTATGGTGACTGAGCAACTATACAGGACCAGTATTCCGACCAGGGAGGAATGGAAGAATAATGAGATTTTAAATCAAGCACAAATGAATTGGTACACTGACGGTTCGGGCAAGAATGGACTGGCAGGAGCAGGATGGACAAATGGATCAACGGAGAAACATTTTGTAAGAATGGGTAAGAATATTACGGTTTTCCAGGCGGAGGCGTACACAATCATTAGATGTACGAGATTGCTAATGAATAAAAATATTAGACATAAAGAGATCAACATATTCACGGATAGTCAGGCTGTTTTAACGAGCATACAGAAGTTACACAATAAATCATTTTTACATTCAATAAAGTTAAAAACAATATCAAAGTGTTAATGATAATTTATAATTTACTCAAATATAACAAAGTAATAATATAATTATAATGTATAGTCTAATTAATAGTTAAACAATTAAATATTTATACTTCCTTTGTTTTTTATATTTATATTTATTTTTATGATCATTTACTTTTATGATTCCCTAACGATATTGTTTTTCATCTCATTGAAATAATCTGGAGTTCCGTAGGTACAAAATAATATAAATATAAAAAACAAAGAAAGTATAAATATTTAATTATTTAATTATTAATTAGACTATACATTATAATTATATTATTATTTCTTTATATTTGTGGAAATTATAAATTATCACTATAATTTATAATTTTTGGGTCCGTGAGACCACGGTAGGTCTTTCGACTATCGATGGCCTACAGGAACGTTTATGTGAAACAGACGCGTGAAAGTTAGAGATGGCCAACAGTCCGATATTGCGTTCTCTCGCGAGTGAGGATGTTTTTCCTGGAGGATTTGGCTGGCATTCTCCTTGGTAAATTTATGGGACTTCAAGGGTGGTTTCGAGAGGAGTAGTTAAATGTGCATTGGTTTTTTGCCCGTTGACATCTTGCGAGTTCCGTGACGTAGACGGTCCGCAAACGGGAAACCGTCCTAAATTGCTATTGGTCCTAACATATTCCCACCTAAAGTTTTACTACGGAGTTTTGGGGGTAGAAGAAGCTCCTTTGGAAAAGTCACAGGCAGTATCTCGTGACATTCAGTGACAGTGAAGAATATATTCGTAGCACGAATATTTTGGTATTTTTCTTGACGTAGGAACAACACATTCCTTTATAACAATAAATTAACGTAGGAACAACACATTCCTCCATAACAATAAATTATCGTAAGAACAACAGGGTAAATAACAAAACTATTTAAAGTAAATAATATGAATCTGACAAGTGGACAGTGTTAGTAACCGTACAGTGAAACAAACATCGTCAGTGCGTTGACCCGATCGCACTTGTCAATACGCTTTTCGGTGGTGCCGTATACCTGCGACTAGTGATGGGTAACCGAGCTTTTGGAGCCTGTTCGAGTAGTATAGTAAAAGCTCAAAGCTCGGTCGAGCTACTCGAACGAGCTGGGATGACAGATTTATGTTCTCAGAGGAGACCCGAGGCTTTGGCACACTGGCACTGGAAGCTCGAAGCTCGAAGCCTCGGCACGTAGAGATGTTATCTGGCCGCCAGCAACCGACCCTCGGGCCCTCGGGTTCCAATGTAACACACGGAATGAATCACCCATGAATAAAAATTTAAACTTTTACTCTTTCCAGTGTACTTTCTTAAAAATGTTGTGAATAAATGCAGGAGATTCTTTTGATGAAAATAGGTCCAAACCCGACATAAATCGGACTATATTTAATAACATAGAATTCGTATTAAGGGAAATGTGGGATAATTCATCAGTTTTACCTTTTCGTTGAAGTAAAAATACCTGTTTCTTATATTTATATCCCATAATTTCCTTACAGATTCTTAACATTTTTGCAGTATTGTAACTTGCAAATATTCATACTGTTTCATAGCAGCGGTTATTACTTTCGAACAAAACTCCAATTTTGCGATTAAATTCCTCGTATGTCTTGTCCGTTTAACTTCAATTTGTACCTTTTTAATATTTTCGACACCCTTGTACAATAAATGAAGGTTCCAACATTTGGTCGGCAGCCGGTCTCGCCGCGCAGTACCACCGAGGCGAAGAACAATATCTCTCGATATACAGGGTGTTCGACAACTAGTGGGAAAAAATTTAAGGGGTGATTCCTTGAGGCAAAATAAGACAAAAATCAAGAATAACGAAATTGCGAAAAATGCTTCGTTTGTTAGTTATAAGCGTTTAAAAATTGACCGAAATCATGGCAATCCTTTAAAGATTCAACGACGTGCAGGAACAGTCGGTAGAACAGCTGTTTACTTACCTCGTAGAAGATGTCGATAACTTGTGCCCGCGGTATTTGAGTCGAATCCATTTGTATCGCATTAACTCTGATTACTCGATAAAATTCGCAAGAAATGTAAATATCTTCTTACGAATATTATCGAGTAGAGAGGGTTAATGCCCCCTCTAGTTGTCACGTATCACAATTGTCCTGTCCACGAGTATCCATGAAATTAATCCGCACACGCACGTACACCACAGAAGTCCGCGAAAAATGTCCACACACACTGAGCCATTGTCCCGTCCGCGAAAAATGTCCATACACACTGCGCGATTGTCCCGACCGCGAAAAATGTTCACAAACTGCGCGATTAAGTAGACCCGCGAGCTGTTCCTCCGTTGGGTTTAACACTCTATAGGTTACACAAAACTAACACTCAAAATAATTAATTTAAAACTATTTAACACTAACTTTTATACTAATTTTTAACACGATATAATTAATAAAACCTACAATATTTAATAATACCTGCAATAATGAATAAAACCTACAATATTTATTAAAACCTGCAATAATGAATAAAATCTACAATATTTAATAAAACTTGCAATAATTAATCAAATCTACAATACTTAATAAAACCTACAATAATTAATAAGACTTACAATAATTAATTTGCACTATTTATAACGACGACATACGCGACACTACTAAATAATCACTACGTAATCGCTAAATAAACTAAAACTTAGTTTTCCGAAGATGAACTCTATTTGCTCGTAGAATGCAAAGGGCACCGTTCGGAAAGGACGACTGATATTGTTGAACTGATCCTCCCTCGTTAGGATCGATGTGGCGTAATAGGTCGATCCCCACTCTTTCATGGTCAATACTTTTTGGGAAGGAAAAACTGCATGGGAAAGTGTCTTGGAGGTCGCGTTTCTTTTCGTATATTCTTAGAGCAACATCTGTATTTTTTTCTCATACACCACTCGGGGCCTCGAGGCTACTTGGCCACGATGCCGAGGGAGCGCGCGTCTGGACATTATAAAACTGCCTCTTGTCTTCTGCAGGACGACCACCCGCCGATTTCCTGTAACGTCTTACTGCCATCGACGAAGACCTTGCCTATTGTGTTTTCGGCCGTCCCTCTAGACATTAACTTGTAAAAAGAACTTTCAACTTCGAATTCCAATTCCATGTTAGAAATGGTTCATATTACACCGAATGTATGTGTTTAACAATTTTATTTATTTTAGTTTCTTAGTTTCTTCATGCATCGTAATGAAGGTGCGGCAAATTTCATCTTAGTTTCATTCTAATATCATTATACGTTTTGTATGATCCATGTTAATTGCATATTATTTTTTTGCGGAAACAAGAACCTCAAACACTTGGAGTAAGATCGAAGTGGTAATAAAATGTGCAATGCACATAAAACATACAGTAAGTCCATATTCAATATTTCAGGAATAAACAGCGGCGCGTTCCGTCTCAGGTAGCAAGCCGCCTTCGTCGGTCGACCGTAAGCGGCTGGTGTCATTCATACCTGAATGACTTTACATTTAGGGGGTGACTGTGTGGACGAGCTTGTCCTCCGTCGCGGCGTACCGAACGATGTTTTTAAACGAGTGCATGCATTAATTGCTTATCGTTCGAAGCTTCGTTCCATAGGATAATATCTTTATTCCTGAAATATTAAATATTGACTTACTGTATGTTTTATGTGCATT
>NW_015374171.1:307-667 GCF_001272555.1 Dufourea novaeangliae | reverse complement strand
TTCATGCTTCCGGGACTCGGTTCGCCAGTATACGCCCCGCTATCCGGTATCGCAATCGGGCCCCGTCGCGTAAAAACTAATCAAACGGGATGACCAGGCCTCTGAAGAGTTATACACCATGGAACGTCCCATAACCCACCTTCCCTCGGGCCCGATTGAGCGATCCTGGTGATTGGTGTCCTGTCTCTGTTTCTATGGCGCCCGTTCGGAGGACCAACAAAAACCAGTGTGACCGCGCGTCCTTAACCGCTACCCCGTAAACTAACCGGTATCGGTGTCCTTTGCCCGCGGAACGTCATCACGAGCCGGTGTTTGTGTGTGCGTTCGGTGTACGCATGCCCGTGCTAACGTCCGCGATCG
>NW_015374171.1:0-220 GCF_001272555.1 Dufourea novaeangliae | reverse complement strand
TTCCACGGACGGTCCTCGGGTTCCGGGCCCTTGCCACTCCCAGGCTACCTCCCGGAACCCACCCGGTCCGTTGTCCTCCGCGGATCCTGTGCTTTGTCACCGTGACTTCCCGTGGAGGGTACTGGCTCTAAGAAAGAGTTTTCCGTCGTCCTGGGCCCACGGCGGGGACTGAGAGGCGAAATGCGGCTGGAGTTGACAGGGTTCCCCATCTGTCTTTTCC